>NC_071255.1:32487689-32542689 GCF_023375685.1 Ictalurus furcatus
TCATTAATGTCATGAGAGTGTTCATTTGAAATGCATAATCATCACAGATTACCATTAAAACCGCAGGCTATAATAACAAGGTAGCTACCAGAGACCATCAGGTCTTACAGGATCTTTGGGTCCCATTAGAAAACCTTTCTAAGCAGGAAAGGATTTACCTGAATTGATCCAGGGGTGATCTGAGTGTACATTTATCCCTTCAGCACTTCTTAAATACACTTCACAGCTTCCATCAGAAACTACCCTCCGATTTTGGGTTAAACCTGACAACCAAAAGTGATTCTGTCACATTTTATGTATAACAATGAGCTATAAATGCTACAGGTACCCTCACACATACAGTAATTTTATCGCTGCAAGTCGCCAGTCGCTGTACAATGAAGTTGCCAGTAGGAGTTCCTACTACTGGTTGCCATGGTAACGTTTATCAGTGGGTTGCACAATTAGCACGCCTCTAAAATTCACATTCAGGAGAGAGAGTGACTGTATATAAAATTCTCCAGTTTTATATACAGTATGCGTCATATCCTACGAGATGAAGGAGGAGCAGCGTGAGCTCTTTGCCATTGCGGCCATCTATCTCGGCAAAACCGCAAGCGCCGGACTGTCCGAGTCCACGAAACAATTCCGACTCGCAGGCAGCATGACGGATCACGGATCACGTGTACTCGATGTCTTCACTCCCATTGGTATTTGGTACAAATTTGCATAAGGTTAAACTTTTCTCAACTTTGTCACACCGCTGGACACGCCCACGTCTAGTCATCAACACTCGCAGTCACCCTATATGTAGCGGTAGCTATAAACAACTGTTTATAGCTGCTATAATATAAGTGACAATAGGAATTAGCTGGTTTTACTGATGTTCCATAACAATATGTAACTATAAATGGATAAAAAAAAAAACACACACACAATGTAATTTCATTTATGTGAAAAATTGGAATATCTCATAAAAAATTTGCGAATAAAGCATCGTTTCCATCCCATGTGTTCAAGAGAACAAAACTTCCGGGGAAACCGGCGCATCTCGCTCGCCGCCATTTTTCTTTTCTAAGCCAATTATCCAAGTCACATGATTTGTTGAGGCACAATCACATGACTCTTTTGAAGCGTAAATGCGTTCCTATTGTAGTTTATGCACGTCTTTATAGCGAATTTTTTTTAAAAAAATGATCCGCCTCATGTTTTTTACGCACATTTTGGAGATTTTATTCACATCTGGTGTCTCCATGCAGGGTATTTTTTTTTACGCGATAGCCCAAAATTTGCATAAAAGTATGTGGAAAGAAACATAGCTAGTAACTCTACGTCATGTCATGCTGCAAAACACCACTCCATCTATTTGTTTTTTTTCTTAAACAGCACACCTCAAAGTTGTTATTTTGGACCAGCTTAATAATTAGATCCTAGCATGAGCCAGCATGAAAGAGGAGGGAAAACGTTTAAATGCAACATTCCAAGAAAAAAAAAGACCAAAAAGGCTTGAGGGATTGGAACCCACAACAGTTTCCCACCAACCGCTGCTCAAAATCCTCATTACTTCACATGAATTTGCAATCGTGAGTTGATGTTGGCTCAGATAACGAAGCACTGTAATTAAACGATCGAATCGCTAACCTGTGTTATATACGTGTGTGTGTGCAGCAAAGAAAAGAAGCAGGGTTGTTTTCCTTGTCGAAATGATCAACTCTTAGCTTAGCAAGCTGGTTTATTTTGAATGGCAGCTTGCATAAGACACTCCAGACCCTTATATTGGAATGAACTGTCATATTTAAGTACTAAAAACCCAACAAATTGGCAAATCTTTTATTCTGAGGGATGCACGGAAAGGAGAGTTTTCTTGTCTGTAAACCAGACTGCTTCAAGTCTAAGATTACGCTGCTAGTTCAGCGAGGAAATCCCCCCGCATTCATGCAGTTAGGTATCTCGGCCTTATCGAGTCCGCTAGCTCAGAAAGGCGTGTGTACTCCTGTGTCCCGAACACAATGCTGTGAGATAATGGGCTCACTTTGTGGCCGTCCAACTCTAATGCACAGCATTAAATAGGTGGAATATTTCAATGAAGGAAATGCTCAGATGGAGGCTTTGTGGAGTTATGCGGTGCTGTGAACGCGATGAGAATGAGCTGTTATAAAGATGATTATTTCTGTGGTGTTTTTGACAGAAATCTCTGGAATGTTTGTTGGATTTGGAGTGTTTATTCTTCCATCAGTCTGGCTTCTTCACTCCGTTTTCAGTGTCCGGGGAAAAAGAAAAGAAAATGAAAAAACTCTGACGCGCCATTCATCTCTGTCTGCTGTGCTAACAATGCGCACTCTTCTACATTAGCCTCTTGGCCCCGTCTTATCAGGCTGGGAGACAGTCTCAGCCACTACCTGAACGCTCTTTGTTTCTCCGTGACCCCCTCTAGTGCAGGTCACCGCCAGCAGCCATTCCAACCTGGATTTGACCATCCTCGGATTTCAGCTTCTCTCCCTCACATACAAACACACAGAGGCACCCATTAGGCCGGGGGCCCCGCTTGCGAATCGAGTGTGTTCTGTGTCAATCAAGTGTCTATTGGTTGAGTGATGGCTTTGTGTGTAGCTCTGTCATGCGGAGTGTGTGTACATTTGTTCATGGGGAACTTGTACAGAGCAATTTGTACACTCGCCACTTTCAGATTTCACCTTTCAGCTTGGCATGATGAGCACCTCATTTGGCGCTCTACTCACTCTAAAAAAAATAGTGTCCAGAAAAGCAAAAACGCTCAAAACAACTCAGTTTAATTTGTTCGGCAATGATCATTTTAACAATAGACGTTGTCAGGAAGCAGCTTTAGAGCAATCTGGATGTAGAGTTCGATCTGTGATGAGCAAGCAAGTGGTGATAGTGTAAAAAAAAAAACAACAACAACAACAACAACAAAACAACTCTCTAAGATGTCATGAGGAAGAACCAGCCTTAAAAAGTCCACGTCCTCCTCCGAGTGACACCAGATAGTCTGATTATAACTCACTGCAGTATACAGTCGAATTAACGGTATATTCAGTCATTTTGACAGATGTTAACTAAAAGTAGCTGTCTCGAGAGATTAAAATAGATCTCTTCCCCTTCAAGCTACACCCCAAAGTACATACCTACAACAAAACACCTGAAAGCTTACCAAATACACTAACTTGATAAACAAGTTCTGTGGCTACAAGTTTCTAGGTATGAGCTCCTTTCCTTAATACTAAGATTAGCTAAGATTATTTATTACAAATTACCTGCATAGATAGCTTAACATACAGGTTCTCTAGCTGCAAATCTCTGAGTATGATCACATTTGTTAATTACTAACATTAGATAAGTTTATTTATGTCTAATTCGCTAACTTACTGTAGCTAAGCAACCTATGGTGCTTACAGGTTCCTACAGGTTCTGTCTCAAAGTATAAGGTTTGTTGTTTATTACTAACATTAGCTGAGTATACACGGTGGGAGAAATACGTATTGGACGCGTCAACTTTTTTTTTCAGTAAATATATTTCCAATGAGGTTATTCCCATGGAATTTTCACCAGACATCAGTATTAACTCAAGGAATCTGGAAATATAAAGAAATTCACAACAGTAAAGTCCATAAATAAAGTTATGCCTAATACGTCCTCATAGGACTCATAACTACAACTTGTACCATCTGACCATGTGTAAACACTCAAAATGGCGAGGGCTTCAGCAGTAAAATGTAGTTAAGTGGTTATCTCGTAATATTTCAGTGTAATCGTTTGTATAATTGACTATTATTAAAGTCTTAATAATGCGAGATTAATCTGAAAATAAACGAAAGACATACTATACCATTTAATGTAATTTTGCCGTTGTCAGCAACAAAATCTCACACGGATTCATTTAATTCCGAGTCTGAGGATGTGAGCGGCTCCGAGTAGAGCGTCCGGGTTGTTATCTAGTAATTACGGTAATTCCGACATGGCCTAGGTTTATTAATTACGAATCAGCTAGCTATTTAACTTAGTACACAGGTTTCTTGATTCGAAGTCTCCAAGTATGCGAACTGAGTATTTGTGGGGTTTTTTTTGTTTGTTTGTTTACCCAATATTAGCTACATGTATATATTACTATTTTGCTTAGTTAGCTACGTATCTCAGTACGCACGTTCTGTGACTAGAGGTTTCTGAGTGTGAGCTTTATTATTTATATTAGCTAATTAGCTACCTACACAGCTTAGTATATCAGTTCTGTAGCTAAAAATCTCTGAGGATGAGCTTATTTATGATCTTTAACACATCCTTAACACATTTAAATGGAAGAAAATGTGATCTTTATTTCCCAGTGAACGGATTTACCCCCCAAAAAAACAAAAACGATCTACTTTTTTGACTCCGGGCTATGTTAATGACTATTTATCCTTATCTAAATATTTTGCCTACTGATTCTGATGCTTTCAAGAAAACAGTACCTAATCAAACATAAGCAATTTTAATAGGTAGCTAACAAGATCACACATTGGTTCACACCTCTCAAATGCATGCCACACATCCATCTAAATGGTGTCAATTACCCACATTACTCTCTGCATATCTCTGCTAGATAAGCGCTCGCATGTAGACAGAGCTTTGGATTGCATCACCTCCCTTGGCTTGATGCCATCATGCCGTATTAAAGCAATGCCACCCACAAAGGAGGCTCCTGTCATCCGGCCGCCTACATTCGGCACCATCACTGTACAAACACACACCTCGCGTCGTTAAGCAAATGAGATCGACTCAATTATCATCTGTCAAATTTATAACGGGGTGATGAGAAGAACACAGCCTGTTTTTATGGGTTTTGTGTGTGCGTGTGTGTTTTGTGTGTGTGTGTGTGTGTGTGTGTGTGTGTGTGTGTTATAGAGTTTCAACAAGACAGAATACCACAGACAGGCTTGCCAGGTCTCAGATAAATTTCCAGACGCTTCTACATCTCAAAAAACCACACAAAACACTCAAAATATCGGCTATTGGGAAAAGGAGGCGCGTTTTATCTTGTGTGTCTTTCTTTGTGTAGGAAACAAAGTCACTTTGGTGCACACACATTTCTGACTCGCAGTATCTGCAATGTGACATTTTATGGGCATTAACAGAAATTCTAATAGTTTTAATGGGCATAAAGGGAATTGTATTGGTTTTAATGGATTATTAAATATATACAATGGTCCTATAATGATCCTTGTGGGTCTCTACTGGTAATGTGTTGGGTTCTATTGGTGGCATGTTTATGTCTAGTGGAAATCAATACAAATCATTACATCCTAATAGAACATGGCCCAAAACACACTACATTGGTTAATGGTTTTAATGGTATTTGTAGTGGAAATCTTAGAATTGCTGTAATAGTTTCTCTTGTTTGGGGTTTTTTTCAGCAGGGATCCACTCCATAATCCCCCAATCTTTGTGATATTTTCTTCCATATTTAACACATTGACCTGCCATTCTGACGGTACAGTAGAAGAAACATACAGGATGATTCATCTCTAGTCTCGCATTTGTTCGAACACAGCTCTCATGACATGATGTAACGCTTTCTTTGTTTTCCATACCATGTTAGATTAGAGTTAACCGACTAGAATAGATTGTTTGCTGTAAAACAAAATCTTTCTGACGATTTTTAATCTAGCATAAAAACACAAAACAAAACACCACCCACGTACTTTCGTTTTCCACCCGCAACCTCATTCCAAAATTAGCCCAATACTGTACATTTATACTAAATGTAACGTCACTCGTTTCAAGAAATACTCCAGAACTGCATCTGGAGTGTATTTATGATTACAGTGGACAATACATTTAAGATCGAAGGAAAAAGAAAAAAAAAAATCAGAAAATCTGTTTACATGGAACTCACATATATGAGTATAATGGAAGTCTAAGGGGCTGTTCTTGAACTCGTGCAAAGAAACTAACACAAATTTACTAATTTTTTTTTACTAATTCACGAAGTGTCCTTGGGCAAGACACTGAACCCGAACCCCAAGTTGCTCCCGATGGCAAGTTAGCGCCTTGCATGGCCGCTCTGCTACCGTTGGTGTGTGAGTGTGTGTGTGAATGGGTGAATGAGACACAGTGTAAAGCGCTTTGGATAAAAGCACTATATAAGTGCACCATTTACCATTTATTCCATTTATTCATTACAGTGCAACAATAGCTATGTTTCCATCCACATGTTTTTTTTATGTGAATATCACATTTTTTGGGATATCACATAAAAAAATGCTGGATGGAGACACCAGATGCGAATAAAATCTCCAAAATACGCGTAAAAAAAAAAGGTATGCGCTCAATTGAGGCGGACAATTTTTTTATTTGATAGGAAGACATGCGCAAACTACGGTGGAAACACGTTTACCGAATAAATTAATCGATGTGACTTCGCCTCAAAAAATCATGTGAATTTCAACATGGCTAGTAAAAAGGTTAGGATTACCAAAGCCCTTATCTAACTTTCCAGTAATGTGTAAGTTTTTGTGGTAGACTCTTAGAAAACAGGGTTATTTTAGGAATTTTTGGATAGCTCAGGGTTAGCTAACGTTATTTGTTTTGTTTTGTTTTTTTCCAGAGGAAATACTTTGTTGTGGGGTTCTGTGTAGAACCTTCATAGGTTCCACCAGAAATTCAAATCTGGATGGATGGATGGAAGGATGGATGGATGGATAGATGGATAGATGGATAAACACTTATCGACACCACAACAAGCGCCCTGAGATTTAGGGGTTTTGAGTAAACAGGATTTCCTTTGTTTGTTTGTTTTTCAGTTCATAAAATATTGAAATTAGTATTTGCTGAAATCACACACACACACACTTCATACACACACACACACACACACACACACACACACACTTCACACATACTACAAGTCAAACGTTTCTGCACACCCTGTATTTTGACTTTCAGTTAAACTTTAAGAAATAAGTTCAAATGAAATCCTGTAGGAAGAATTATGAGTGAACTGAGAAATATTTCTTTTTTTTTAAGATCTATTTAGGATCTGGATCACTTTAATTAAGCACTTACCAACAACATATGCAGGTGAGATTTGTGCTTAATCTGACCTCTGTTTTGAATGAAAAAGCTGAAAGCATACTGTTCAGGTTCCTTACCACCATACTCATACATACTACAGCTACACCATTAATGTTGCCACCTCTGGATATATTTATGGATACTAAACGATGTCCTTCACCAGGCATAATGCAATAACCAAAGATTATTTATCTGTCCTAGCTGTGTTTTATAGCTGTGGGTTATGGCATGTTAAGCTGGCCTTGTTACTCCTGCCAGGTCTCAAAGGTCAGCAAGAGAAGCAGCCGCTGTAAACATTCCACACTTTAACGCCTTCCCTGTTATGCCGATGCTTTAAGCTCGGGCTTATATTTTGTAGCCTGGGGCAAGAAAAACAATGCAGCATGGGCATGACTCCTCCGGCATGTGGCTTAAGGCTTATACAGTACATAGTTCTCAAGAGTCCTGACAGTCTAGAACCTGGATTTACTCCTAGTCTATTTCAGAGCATGGCGAAATTCACACCAGAAGGATAAAGTGGAACAGCAGAGCGTTAGAAATTAGCTGAGCGCTGTGTGATTAGATAACCTCTTTACTTCCCAGTTCCTGTAGCTCAGTGCTGTACCAGTCAGACGTCCACGCTAGCTAGCAGTATGCTACACAGGGAATTACAATCTAGCTAACAGTATGCTACACAGGAAATAGCAAGCGAGCTAACAGTATGCTACACAGGAAATAGCAAGCGAGCTAACAGTATGCTACACAGGAAATAGCAAGCGAGCTAACAGTATGCTACATAGGGAATTACAATCTAGCTAACAGTATGCTACACAGGGAATAGCAAGCTAGCTAACAGTATGCTACACAGGAATTGCAAGCTAGCTAACAGTATGCTACACAGGGAATAGCAAGCGAGCTAACAGTATGCTACACAGGGAATTACAATCTAGCTAACAGTATGCTACACAGGGAATAGCAAGCTAGCTAACAGTGTGCTACACGGGAATTGCAAGCTAGCTAACAATAGGCTAACTATTGAATTGTCAAGTTTTATAAGCTAGCTAAAAGTAAGTTTTCTAGAAGTCTAGGTAACATTAGGCTAACTATTGTACTGTGTAATTAAAACAGTCAAGTGTTTTAGCAAGCTAGCTAACAGTACATTAGCCATGACACTTTGTGGTTACATATGTTCACTTAGCAAGCTAGCTAACAATACATTTAAAAAAAAAAGATATTGAGTAATTAAAATAATCAGATCTTCTAGCAAGCTAGCTAACAGGAATTTGAACACGATATTCTCTTAGCAGGTTAGATAACATTAGGCTAACTATTTGTGAAATTAAAACAGTCAAGAGTTTTAGCAAACTAGCGAACATTAAGATAACCATCATATAGATTACATTAAGCTAGCTATTATATTGTATAATTAAACAGCCAAGACTTCTAGCAAGCTAGCTAGCAGTAAATTAACCATGATTTTATATATATATATATATATATATATATATATATATATATATATATATATATATATATATATATGTATGTATATATATGTATGTATGTATGTATTTGGCCATGGTATTAAGCATTAATTTTGCTATTAAAGTGTTTATTGTGTATAATTAAAACTGTCACGTATCTAGTGTAAACTAACTAACATTAAGTTAACAGTGAGATAACTATGTATGACATTGTATGTTTATGTTCACTTAGCATGCTAGCTATATTATTCATAATATTACTTAGAAAGCTAGCTAATGCTTAGTTTAAAAAAGATACTGTTTGGTTATTTTCACTCAGCAAGTTAGCTAATATTAGGTTAACTATTATAGTGTGTAATTGAATCAGACATGTTTTCTACGTAGAAGTTGGCTAACGGTAAGTCAAATAATAGGAAGAATTTAGTGTCATTGTACTGCTGTGCAAAACAACAAGATCATAGGTCTTTTTTATTATATCATTATTAACTATTAATACAGTGTGGTTATGTTCACTTAGCAATCTATCTAATATTAGGCTAAATATTTTGTTTTGAAAGTGAAGCAGCCAGGTTTTCTAGAAATCTAGCTAACTGTAAGTTCATCGTGATGTTGTTTATGATGTTTGTATTCACTCTGCAAGCTAGCTAACAGTAGGTTAACTATGATACAGCCCAGTGTAGCTAGCTAGCAAAGGTAGCTAACAGTGATATAACTGCGTATGTATAGTGTGAATAGACTAACTGTACTATTGAACGTGGTTACTGGTACCTCAGTAACTAGCTTTTATAGGAGAATCCTATCAGAGCTGTAAAGACCATTATTAGACCATCTCTCTCTCTCTCTCTCTCTCTCTCTCTCTCTCTCTCTCTCTCTCTCTCAGTCATCATCATTCCACAAGTCAGCGAGGCAACACACCATCTGTTCGACAGTTCACACTGACAGCAAGATGCACAGATACATACCGAGACACTGAGACGTGGGGAAAGTGGGGGTAGATGGACTCTCGGAAGTGGAGGTCAGTGATTTTTTTCCCCCTCCATCTCTATCCCCAGCCGTGCTCACTGCTCACCATTGGACAAACTCATCTGTTCCTTCACACACAAACAGGGTTGGGAGGGTTACCATAAGCATATATTCCGTTACAGTTACAAATTACTTCATAAGAAAATGTCATCAGTAACATAATCCAACTATCACAATATGGAAGTGGTAGCTCATCGGTTAAGACGTTGGAGTTACAATGTCTTTTAACTAAGCGTTTTTATTTTGTTTGTTTTTTTAACTAAGCGTTAGCCAACTTTCTAAGTAATATTATGAATAATATAGTTAGCATGCTAAGTGAACATAACCATACAATGTCATACATAGTTAGCTTACTGTTAACTTAATGTTAGTTAGTTTACTAGATACGTGACAGTTTTAATTATACACAATAAACACTTTAATAGCAAGCTTAATGCTTAATACCATGGCCAAATATATATATATATATATATATATATATATATATATATATATATATATATATATATATATATATATATATATATATATATATAAACATGGTTAATTCACTGCTAGCTAGCTTTCTTGAAGACTTGGCTGTTTAATTATACAGTTTAATAGCTAGCTTAATGTAATTCCAATGTCTCGGAAGGTTGTGAGTTCAAATCCCAGCACTGCCAAGCTGCCACTGTTGGGCCCTTGAGCAAGGCCCTTAACATTCAACTGCTCAGTTGTATGAATGAGATCATTTTAATTCGTTCTGGATTAGGGCGTCTGCCGAATGCTGTAATGTAATGAAGGTAATGTAATCTGATACTTCAAGGTCACACATATCAATAAAGTCAAGAGAAAAGCAATATGATGTAAAATACTTATTTTAGAGCTTTAAAAACATGTTCAATGTTTGGATTTGTTTGAATAAGATACATAAATTAATGAATGAATAAACGATCACTGTCCCCGATGTGGGTAACATTACACCACAAAAGTATTTCAGAGAAAAATTTGTGTTCATTTCTAACAAATTTATTTGCGCATGCACCAGGAGGTTGCTCATGTGATCCACGACTGGCAAGAGAGAACCAGAAGTATACTCAAACAGCTGTCTATATTGTGTTATATCAAAAAATTCTAATCTTTTATAGTATTCCCATTTTTTACGAAATGTACCTGTAATCTGATTACTTTGTTTGTTTTTGTTTTTTTGACGTAACTGTATCTATTATATTATGTAATGCCGTTACATGTAGTCCGTGACTCCACAAGTCTGAACATTAAGTACTAATTTCTCAGTTATCTGTGCTCATGGTGGTTCTAGCTGTGGTTCTAACCTTTTACTATCCAGTGCAATTTGAACTCATTAACACAGATAAGCATGGGAGTAGAAGAAAGGATAGAAGCTATAGAGGAAAATAGGAGTAATGAAATACTTAAAGTACACTTATTATGGTTTCTCAAATATTACCTTTCATGTAGTCTGTTATAGAGCTGTTTATGAATATAAAAAAGTCTGCAAAGCGCACGACAAATGTAGACAATAACTCCCAAGAGAAGGAACCGATTCTGAACAGCTGAAACGAGTTGTTAGTAATTCCAGACTTACTTCCTGTACTACCCTACGTAATTCCAGACTTACTTCCCCTACTAACCTACATAATTCCAGACTTACTTCTCGTACTAACCTATGTAATTCCAGACTTACTTCCCCTACTAACCTACATAATTCCAGACTTACTTCCTGTACTAACCTACATAATTCCAGACTTACTTCCCGTACTAACCTACGTAATTCCAGACTTACTTCCCCTACTAACCTACGTAATTCCAGACTTACTTCCCGTACTAACCTACGTAATTCCAGACTTACTTCCCGTACTAACCTATGTAATTCCAGACTTACTTCCTGTACTAAAATACGTAATTCCAGACTTACTTCCCGTACTAACCTACGTAATTCCAGACTTACTTCCTGTACTAACCTACGTAATTCCAGACTTACTTCCCGTACTAACCTACGTAATTCCAGACTTACTTCCTGTACTAACCTACGTAATTCCAGACTTACTTCCTGTACTAAAATACGTAATTCCAGACTTACTTCCCGTACTAACCTACGTAATTCCAGACTTACTTCCTGTACTAACCTACGTAATTCCAGACTTACTTCCTGTACTAAAATACGTAATTCCAGACTTACTTCCTGTACTAACCTACGTAATTCCAGACTTACTTCCTGTACTAACCTACGTAATTCCAGACTTACTTCCTGTACAAACCTACGTAATTCCAGACTTACTTCCTGTACAAACCTACGTAATTCCAGACTTACTTCCTGTACTAACCTACGTAATTCCAGACTTACTTCCCGTACAAACCTACGTAATTCCAGACTTACTTCCTGTACTAACCTACGTAATTCCAGACTTACTTCCCCTACTAACCTACATAATTCCAGACTTACTTCCTGTACTAACCTACGTAATTCCAGACTTACTTCCTGTACAAACCTACGTAATTCCAGACTTACTTCCCCTACTAACCTACATAATTCCAGACTTACTTCCTGTACTAACCTACGTAATTCCAGACTTACTTCCTGTACAAACCTACGTAATTCCAGACTTACTTCCTGTACTAACCTACGTAATTCCAGACTTACTTCCCCTACTAACCTACATAATTCCAGACTTACTTCTCGTACTAACCTATGTAATTCCAGACTTACTTCCCCTACTAACCTACATAATTCCAGACTTACTTCCTGTACTAACCTACATAATTCCAGACTTACTTCCCGTACTAACCTACGTAATTCCAGACTTACTTCCCCTACTAACCTACATAATTCCAGACTTACTTCCCGTACTAACCTACGTAATTCCAGACTTACTTCCCGTACTAACCTATGTAATTCCAGACTTACTTCCTGTACTAAAATACGTAATTCCAGACTTACTTCCCGTACTAACCTACGTAATTCCAGACTTACTTCCTGTACTAACCTACGTAATTCCAGACTTACTTCCTGTACTAAAATACGTAATTCCAGACTTACTTCCCCTACTAACCTACGTAATTCCAGACTTACTTCCTGTACTAACCTACGTAATTCCAGACTTACTTCCTGTACTAAAATACGTAATTCCAGACTTACTTCCCGTACTAACCTACGTAATTCCAGACTTACTTCCTGTACTAACCTACGTAATTCCAGACTTACTTCCTGTACTAAAATACGTAATTCCAGACTTACTTCCCGTACTAACCTACGTAATTCCAGACTTACTTCCTGTACTAACCTACGTAATTCCAGACTTACTTCCTGTACAAACCTACGTAATTCCAGACTTACTTCCTGTACAAACCTACGTAATTCCAGACTTACTTCCTGTACTAACCTACGTAATTCCAGACTTACTTCCCGTACAAACCTACGTAATTCCAGACTTACTTCCTGTACTAACCTACGTAATTCCAGACTTACTTCCCCTACTAACCTACATAATTCCAGACTTACTTCCTGTACTAACCTACGTAATTCCAGACTTACTTCCTGTACAAACCTACGTAATTCCAGACTTACTTCCCCTACTAACCTACATAATTCCAGACTTACTTCCTGTACTAACCTACGTAATTCCAGACTTACTTCCTGTACAAACCTACGTAATTCCAGACTTACTTCCTGTACTAACCTACGTAATTCCAGACTTACTTCCCCTACTAACCGACATAATTCCAGACTTTACTTCCTGTACTAACCGATATAATTCCAGACTTTACTTCCTGTACTATCCTACGTAATTCCAGACTTACTTCCTGTATTAACCTAGGTCTTTAACAATAAGCCCCGCCTCTGGTCTTCATCGGCTGCTTGAGAACAGACTGAGCTGAAACTCGTTATGGTTGTAGGTCTTTCCTTTTTGAAATACACTGGCAGTGATAGACCAATTACAACAGACTGGGACATCTGACCAATCAGAGCAGAGTATGCTCTCTGAAAGGAGGAGTTTAGAATGAATCCCTTAGAACGGATCATTTAATGAGTCGATTGTGACACTGGGGGGCGGGGGGGGATAACGCTGCAGTTTAAATTATGAGCACGTTAAAGTGTTTTTTGACCTTGGATGTGTGTAAATATATTGTAGGAAACCTTTAAAACAAAATTAGGCACGTTTCAAATACATAATATGTGTGCTTTAAGAGCTAAGCACCATAGTTTTGCAAATCTAACACAAGATCACATTCGTACGTTTGTCTGTTGCAAATTTTACCTTAAATTTTCAAAGATTATTTCTCAATACGCTGTACGAAATGATCCCAGTAGATTCTTGGCCGAGATCAACAACAGACTTTATGATAACGTGTTCTGCTTTCATCATCAATCAGCGTGATCTGGCCTCATGCAGAAAACACTCTTCAAGGTGAGCTTGAGGTAATAAAGATTTTTTTTTTGTCCATTAGCATATTCGCCACTACTGTATTTGTAGCTGTCCCATAAGACTCTTCTGAACTGTTCTCAGTCACACTGGCTTTCATCATCCTCATCATCTGCATTTCTTCAAGCTTACATCTTTGTCCTTTAGCTCAGTTTGCACCTCATCGCTCAACCGAACCACACCAAGTGTACCTGCATATGTACGCTTTCACATACGCACACCAGTCCCGATTGTGCAGTCCAGAGTCCGAAGCAGCGCTGAATTGATGCTGCTGGTTTGTTTGCTAATTTGCGTGCTTTAGCTTCACACTGCAAATACTGAACACTTTCAGGCATAAATTATTTGAAGACAAATCCAGATTCTTTAGATGTTTTGCATGTCATGTGAAGTTAGACTTTTTGTAAATATCACACACTAGGAATAGTACGAGTAAAAAAAAGACACACAATTCCACCTGAAATACATAAATAAAACTTCCACTGTGTTTATAAACGAAAAATGTGTAATATTCAGATCTAAAATATTTCATGTTTATAACCACAATTATAGAAAATCTTCTTTTTTTGACATTTATGCAGCTGATTTTGGTGGTAAAACAAATATCTCCAGTTAAAAACCTGTTTTTAAAAGTATATATATATATATATATATATATATATATATATATATATATATATATATATATAATTTTTTTACATATATATTATTAATAATTATAATTATTTTATTTTATAATTTTTTTTATTTCATGTGGGATTTTATGTGGTCAAGTCAGAAAAAAGTTACTTGAGGTGACGTCTTATATTTTCCTAATATACCCTTAGATCGATTATTCCTAAGTGTGGACAGGGTTAAACAAAAAAAACAAACAAACAAACAAACAAAAGAACATTGGCTGAGGGATGCAAGGCTAAAAATGTTCCCAGTGACAGAAAAAAAGTGAACAAAGCTTTATCAAGCGCACATAGAAATCACCTCAGAGCATGAAGAACACAGTCAGCGCTCGATGAATGACTTTATATCATTATATAAATGATTAGTTTAAAACATAACTCCAAACCTCGTGGCTCAGTTTAGGAGCTTGCGTCTACAAAATGTACAGTACGATCAGGACGATTGCTTCTCACCTTCCTAAAAATTCACCAGGGTTTGATTTCAATGGAAGAAAATGCTCCACAACACAGAGACCCAACAGAATCGTTTTTGACTAGTCAGTTTGACAAGACCCTACAGAATGTAGTGCCTCTGTACTAATTTACAGACGTCTCTGCTCTAGAAACTCCACCTGTCAATCAGGGTTCATCTCAGATTACCGAGTGTAGATGCAGCAGATTAGAGACGCTCTCTGAAGCAGGACTGATCGTCAGAACTCAAGTGAACAAGATGAATGGCGTTGTGTACAGTCTGATAAAACCTGAGTGCAGCGTCCTGTTTCTGTCCTGTTCACTGACCTGAAAGCAGTGATTAGGAAATCTGATCACACGGCTATAGCCAGAAAATCTCTTCGATCAACACACAGATCGTGGTGCATAAAATGTTTTTGGAACCTGATCTCATTTATGAATTTGTATGAGTGAGGAAGATGTGCTTGGATTTTGTCCTGAGAGAAAGTACAGAAGCTATTTCTGCCCCAACTCTAACTTTAACCTTTATGACTTTTCATTGTTATAACTTGTTCGAAAGTGAGACCGTGTCGTTTGCTCAAAATAATCATCATAATAACTTGTTCTGCAATGACTGTATACATACTCTCACCATCCACTTTATTAGGAACACCGGTACACCTGTACATTCATAAAGTTATCTAATCAGCCAATCATGTTGCAGCAGTGCAGTGCATGTACTCATGCAGAGACAGGCCAAGAGCTTCAGTTAATGTTCACATCAAACATCAGAATGAAGAAAAATTGTGATCTCTGGGACTTTAACCATGACATGATTCTTGGTACCAGATGGGCTGGTTTGAGTATTTCAGAAACTGCTGATCTCCTGGGATTTTCACACACAAGAGTTTCTAGAGTTTATACAGACTTTACAGAAAACTTACTGCCGGTTACAAAGCACTGACACTGGAGACTCCTTCCATAAACGTTCCATAAGCTTACTCACAGAAACTTTCGCCATTTCAACGAGGACATTTTTTCTATGTTTTTAATTAAAAGTCAGCATTGTTGAGAGTTTATAGACAATTAATCAGCCCCTTCTGACCAATCAGATTTGAGAATTCACATGAAGGCACATGAAGGGGTTTTATTCATTACCTCTCAGTCTGATTATTATCTGATTATTAAGCTGCATTTAACACTGATATTATGCTTTAATAATAATAATAATAATAATTATTATTATTATTATTATTATTATTATTATTATTATTATTATAAAATTGCATTTTAGTACGAAAACTAATTTGACATCTCATTCCTTGTCACTTCAGGGGTCTGAGGACCACCAGTGGTCTGTAAAGCGTAGCACGACCCACGTTATCAAAGCTATTATATTTAGGGGTCCAAGCACCAAAGTGACCTCAGGTGTTACGTGTTCTGTCTGTGGAAAATTCAGGAACAGAATGCTCCATGGCACCATAAAATATTATTTGGCCAATTTAAATAATATTATATAAAATAAATCGATCCTGATGGGGTCTGTGGAGTTTATTTTTCATTAAAAGGCATCCCTGGCTACAAAACGTTTGAGAACCTCACTGCTCTACACGATAATGCCATCCTGTTTAAACACTGTGTTTCACTCCGAATTCAGGCCTCTGTGTCCTGCTAGCTGAGTGTAAACAGAGCCGTTGGATGGGAGCTGTGTGTCCCGGCGCATCCCCTCTCAGTGGGCGAGTGATTGCAGGGGCTGGTTCTGTTTGTCAAGGTAATGAGGCAGAGGTGAGGGACTCGGAGGGAGCGCACTCAACCACCTCAGGGGATGGCAGAAGGAGGGGGGTCCAGCTCCACCTGACAGGGATTAGCAGCCAAGCCCTAAGCAAACAATCCCAGATGAGTTTGGGGGGGGTTCAGGCACTTTCCCAACCCCCTTCTTTTGCATCTCTGTCTTTCTCTGTAGAGAAGACATGGGCTTGTGCAAAGTCAAAAAGCAAACAGGGCAAATCAACTCCCTAAATAGGTTCCTCATTTCTTAGCACAGACCTGTTAATTGACTTAGGAGCTGAGGCATGCGCTGCCTGCCACCTCTCAGAATTCGTGAGACGCACAAAGTGTGCACTTTTGATGAATAGTGTATGCGAGCGCTGCAGAAATGTTCTCCGAAAGAAAGACATTACAGACAGTTGGGATTTTTTTTTTTTTTTTTTTTTTTACACTTGTCTATGTGTGACCTTGCGAGAATTGTTTTAAGATGAAGAGCCCAGAGGAACAATTTTCCCGTCACTCGATCACTCAGTAACTGCAGAGTAAGCTATAAATATGAGCTGAGAGCTGCAGAGCTTTAACATGGAGTGAATCATTACCTGCTCACAAGGCAGACCACGTTTATGTCTCGCATTTCCATAGAACAGACTGGAAGCAGTAACTCCTGCCTCATCATTTCGCTCTGGCTGTACGACTTGCCCCCCAAAAAAAAAAAAAAAAAAAAGACTAAAACAAAGTCCACAGTTTTGTAAAACCAAAAAAAAATAACTAAATAAATAAATAATTTGTGGAAAGCAAGTGAATTGATTTTGAAACAGGATTTGAGTTGAACTGAAATGTCCAAGATGTCCTCAGTACACCTTATTTGACCTTAATTCACTCTGTAAATGAAGGAGAATATTAAACTGCATGTCCACTCTGCTGTCGTGCTTTAACATATAAAAAGAGAACAAATAAATCTGCACCATATTACAGAATTGCATTTTTATTGAATGCAAATTTGACATCTCTCGCGATTTATTTATTTATTTTTTCTTCATTAATTGACTTGGAAACCTGTCCGAAATAAAATGCTTGAAAATCCATAAAATGCGAAGTGGGAATCTAATCTCACTCTAACTCTAATCTCTCAATCTCTAATCACATGCAATCTCACTGTTTCATTTCATACAAATTCAGTTGGAGCAGGTACGAATCCTGACCACGTCCCTAACCCTAACCTAAACCGTCGTCATTTTTTACATGCATTTATTTGTTTTAACTGGAACAACTTACAGCGTTGGTTGTAGGTGACACTGGGGTTCTTGAAAAACTTTGCTAATTCTCTGCGATGTAAGCATTGGACACACATTTCCTTCCGTAAAACACAACAGCGTTATATAGTACCGTTATAGGAAAACAGTCAATGATGGGCTGATGTGTTGCGTCACAATGCGAAGCCCAGTGACAGTCACCGCCCAGAAGTTGATTATTTTCCTATAACAGCACATCCTAAAGTAGTTTATTCTTCTTCTACAACAGCAATTTGCCAAGGATTGTAATTTCCATTCATTAAAGAAAAACTCATTCAGTTTACAGTTACATTAAATGTAATTGGAATGTCAGCAAGACAAGTTATAGCAGCTACGGTATAAAGAAGCGTTCCTTCACCAGCTTCCGGCTTTTGTTCCTCTCTCTTCAAGTTACTAAGGGGACAAAAAACTTAGCTTGTCCTGAAGTCCTCAAGACGTTCTTATCTACGCTTCACCATTGCGGTGTTTTTATATGAATTGAGTTGTGTAACAAATATCACCTGTGTCCATCTGCGAAATCTGCGAGTACCTCGAAACTTCGCTAGTTCTCTACAAATCAAGCGTGCTTCCTATTGGACTTATATTTTTCACACGTACATGATTCAAAGCTTTATTTCGTGGTGATTGGGCTCGAATCCACACCTCGAAGGCGACTGTGTGACTGTGATGAGCACTAATGAAATATAAACACTCCTAATATGTGGTCCATTGCCATATAGATAATCAGACCTAATCGTATTGTTTGTCCTCTGCAATCTGCATACATAGTATGCTAATTGATAAACACACACACACACACACACATGGAGAGTATGTAATACCGTTATCTAAAGCTTCTGTTTGAAGGCAATTACTCAAGACAAATGTCTTTTTCACTAATTAAAGCTTTATCTCTTACAGAACTGGTTAATTGAATTGCTTACATTTTACCAACACAATGCAGCGTGTTCTGTTCTTCTTTAGATGATAGCACAGTAATATAGCGGGTCGACGCTATGTTTTTTAATGTCTAATCAGTAGTTTAAATTAAATTAAGAGCGCATAAACCATAACGCATGGTTCTCCTAGAAGAAAAAAAGACACACAAGCGAACACACAGCGTTCAGTTTTACTTGGACTGACACTTGAGGAGATGGGTTTTTTTTTTTTTCCTGTTTTCCCCACTTGGCCTCAACCATCACTGCTTTTTTCTCTAAAGAATGACTGAATGCCGATTTGAAAATTAACTTTCGAACAGATGCACTAATTCCATTTGCACTGAGGAATGCCCGGGCACTATGTAACCCAAGCCAGGCCTGCTGTGGGCCTCCGCCGAGCGAAGAGGTTACGCTCCAACTGCTGGAGACCACAGTGGCCTCTATCTCTCTGTTAATCAATATGGGCTCAGCCAATAATACGCATAATCAGTGAAAACGATGCCTTTTTTTTTTCTTTTTTTTCTTTCCATCAGACGCATTCACCAGGGTCCTCAGAGTACACACCTGTTCCTCAGTGACTCCCTGGAGGTTTTCCTCCACTGGGGGAAATTAGCCATTTCGTGCAATACAACCACATACAATCAGTTTTAAATAGTAGGATTGAGATTTAAATTGTTTTTTTTTTCTTTTTTTTTTTTCCAGGAGTGTACACACCTGATTTAAGATAACGTAGCATGTCTTATGTAACACGACTGGTGTTATTACTGTGTTGGATACGCAGCCGGTCAGAAGTTTATGAACACTATATTTTAGCACTTTTTCAATCCTGAAAATTTGAAAACCTACCCAAGCAGTAAGGATAAGTGAATAAAGGAAGGTTTATTATGCGTATAACGAATTGAGACGTCATCAATTTTTTTGCTTTTATTGGAACAATCTGGATTTAATCTAATTGCAAAAGGGGCAAAGTATTTATCACTCGATTTTGACACTTTAGGCATGCCACATTTTTTTTTTTTTTTTATCTATAGACTTAATAGCTTTAGCCTCCAAGTGCACCTGACTTCAATAAAATACTCATTTAGAGTCACGTTAGGATCTGAGAGCGAGCAGTTAACAAGTTAGACAGAGATGTAGCTTTCATTATTTAAGTGCTAGTCTGTATTTTGTTTGGTCTGTGGCAGCAATAGTGATTCAATTGTAATAACTTTTATTTAAAAAAAAAAAAAAAAAAAAAAAACTTTTCATTGGCAGAGTAAATAATAGTAAAGACAATCATCCAGCCTTGCTAAAGCAAAAATAATAAATAAATATTTAAAATAACTGCACTCATTATATATACATAATAAACCACCCAGTAATAAATAGATTATAAACAAACCAACAAACAAATAAATAAGTGGAGAAGTTAACAGTATTTTATATCTAAATAAAACAGCACTTAATTAGTTACGAGCATTATTATATAGTTTATATATTATATAGTAGTATTAATTATAAATAAATAAATAAATAAATAAATCAGGAAGTATGTGGAAAAAAGTTAACAGTATTTTATTTGTAAATAAAACAGTATATAACAGTATTTGATTAAAAATAAAGAAATAAATGAATGTGTAAAAGTTAACAGCAGCATGACGGAGCGATGTTAGTGAGAGAGCATGCATTCAGTGTGATGCTCTCTCCACCATTTATCCATAATCTTAGTGCAGTGATGTTTTTAGGAAACTCAGTCTTTGACACTTTTTTTTTTTCTTCCTCATTATTATAATAATTAATACATATTTATTTTGAGCATATATAACTATCTTACAACCAGGTAACAAGCACAGCATAACCGTTAGCGTATTTACTGACTATTATGTTCTACTATTGTGTAGTGTTGACTCGGACAAAGTGAAGAATATCAATGTAAAAAAGACCCACTGTATTCAGAGGAATAATTAGTGTGTTAGTGTATTAGTGCATGTGAGACAGTGCATGGAAGGGGGGTGGGGGTGGCGGTGAGTGGGGGGGGGAATTGTTGTTGTTGTTCTGCCTGCCACTGTTAACAGACCTATCAACTTGTCTACTTGTTCTTGAAACCCCCCACCAACCATCCCACCCCCAACACCCCCCAACCCTCCCTCCCCCTCCTGTAATTACCCCCCACCCCCCACCCCACCCCCCTCCTGTGACAGCTCTATTAAACTCAACAGCAGAACATCGGCACATCAATTAAAACATAAACACCCCACATTGCTAAGTAGGATGAACACCCCCTCCCTCCCCAATTAACACCCCCCCCCCCCCCCCAAAAAAAAAAAAACGTCACGTGCAAATGAACCTGCACTGTTCCCATTTAGCAAGGTAGTGAAGTCATGTAATAAACATTGCTTTGGTTTCATGCAATATCTGCTCCATGATGATGATGATGATGATGCATGATTTCCTAATATCTGAGCAGAAAATGTTCGGACAAAAACCGTCTGCGACAGAAACATCTAAGCCAAAGGTTCGACCGACTGACTGAGCTCAGGGCTCCGCCCTAAATCTCTCTGATTGGTCAGGAGGTCAGGAGGGCGTGGCCATTCCCAGTCCTTATAAAAACCCTGCGCGTCTCGCAAGGGTGCACGGATTTGTATGAGGCGAATAAGGAGAGAGGTGCTTTTGTGAAACGCGGTACGTGAATGTAACTCAGACGGCGGATTTCTTCTTCTTCTTCTCCTTCTTCTTCTTCTCCTTCTTCTTCTTTCCCCTCTTTAACCCGGAGTCGCTTGTTTGTGCGCCTTAAATAGGATCTGATTCCTGAAGAAACCCGTTAAAGCGACATTTGAAGGAGAAGCGACGGAAAGGCAGAGCAAAAGGATAATAAAAGAGGGGAAACAGACAGACAGACAGAGAGAGAGAGAGAGAGAGAGAGACGCGTTTCTCCAGGCTTTCCTCAGCCATTTTGATTGCACGCGAAGGGGACTGTTTTTGTTTGTTTGTTTGGAAACACGTGACTGGTTGCGTTTTAATTGCAACGGACAAGTGAGGAGGAAATGGAGCCACTGTTGGAGATCTAAACGGACTGGGATTTAACACACAAACACACACACACACACACACACACACGCACGGACTTGCCATTTAAAAGCTGAAGGACGCGCAATCAGACGACGGATGATGGAGCGCTACCTGTCGGGCATCTACCTGCTGCTGGCGCTCTTGACTCTGCGGCGATCGAGCGGCGCCACGGCCAAGGAGCTGAGCTGCCAGGAGATCGCCGTGCCGCTGTGCAAGGGCATCGGCTACAACTACACCTACATGCCGAACCAGTTCAACCACGACACGCAGGACGAAGCAGGCCTGGAGGTGCACCAGTTCTGGCCGCTGGTGGAGATTCAGTGCTCGGCAGACCTTCGCTTTTTCCTGTGCAGCATGTACACACCCATCTGTCTGGAGGACTACAAGAAGCCGCTGCCGCCGTGCCGCAGCGTGTGCGAGCGCGCCCGGGCCGGCTGCGCGCCTCTCATGCGCCAGTACGGCTTCCCGTGGCCAGACCGCATGCGCTGCGAGCTGCTGCCCGTGCAGGGGAACCCGGACACGCTGTGCATGGACTACAACCGGACGGACGCTACAACCGCCGCGCCGGTGCTCCCGAAACCCACGAGTTACCCGGGAAGGGCGCACGGAAGCGGCCGCGTCGCTAGCGGAGGACACCCCAAGCGCAAACCCGCGCCGCAGCCGTGTGAGGCCGGGTGTCAGTGCCGCGCGCCGATGGTGCGTGTGAGCAGCGAGCGGCACCCGCTGTACAACCGCGTGAAAACCGGAAGAACGCCGAACTGCGCTATGCCCTGCCATAACCCGTTCTTTACCCCAGACGAGCGGGCGTTTACAGCCTTCTGGATCGGCTTGTGGTCTGTGCTGTGCTTCGTGAGCACTTTCGCCACGGTGGCGACTTTCCTGATCGACATGGAACGATTTAAGTACCCAGAGCGACCCATCATCTTCCTGTCCGCGTGCTACATGTTCGTCTCGGTGGGTTACATCGTGCGTCTGATCGCAGGCCACGAAAGAGTCGCCTGCAGCCGGGAACATGATGTCGAACACGTCCACTATGAGACCACAGGACCGGCGCTGTGCACCGTCGTCTTCCTGCTGATCTACTTCTTCGGCATGGCCAGCTCCATATGGTGGGTGATCCTGTCCCTCACGTGGTTTCTGGCAGCGGGTATGAAGTGGGGCAACGAGGCCATCGCTAGCTACTCACAGTACTTCCACCTGGCCGCATGGCTCATCCCGAGCATGAAGTCCATAGCTGTCTTGGCGCTGAGCTCGGTGGACGGCGACCCTGTAGCGGGCATCTGCTATGTGGGCAACCAGAACCTGGACAACCTGCGGGGCTTCGTGCTCGCACCATTACTCATCTACCTGTGCATCGGAGCCATGTTTCTGCTCGCCGGGTTCGTGTCGTTGTTTCGCATCCGCAGTGTCATCAAGCAGGGTGGCACGAAAACGGACAAGCTCGAGAAACTCATGATTCGCATCGGGGTGTTCACTGTTCTCTATACAGTGCCCGCTGCTGTCATAGTGGCCTGCTACTTTTATGAACAGCACAACCGGCAGCGCTGGGAGGCAGCGCATAACTGCGCCTGTGCTCTGGACCGTGAGCGCGATGCAGAAAGGCCCGACTACGCCGTGTTTATGCTCAAGTACTTCATGTGCCTGGCTGTGGGCATCACGTCAGGTGTGTGGGTCTGGTCGGGGAAGACTGTGGAGTCATGGCGGGCGCTGTGCGCACGCTGCTTCCGCTGCCGCTGGGCGGGCAAGGGTGCGAGCAGCTCGGCGTACAGCGACGTGAGCGCAGGACTGACGTGGCGCTCAGGCACAGCCAGCTCAGTCTCGTGCGCCAAGCAAATGCCTTTGTCCCGGGTCTAGATGGGCTCGGCGCAACAGTTCCTGCTTTTTCCACATACATTTCCATACAAATGGACTGCTGAGGGGTTTCTGTTAAGCGGAAAGACTGGTCGTAACAATCGAGCCCATTATCACCCCTCGTGCGTGATTTACTTTCTTGCCATTTCTATTCATATGGACATGACATGCAATCAGTGATGCTTAGAGAGAATTAGGCATTGCATTGTCCCAAGTGGTGCTGAACGTTTTTCTCCAGTCCTTTAGCATTTAAACTCAAAGTTTTCTCTTCAACTACTTTTTTTTTTTTTTTTTTTTCCTTTTCTAGAATGTTTAACAATCAAAAATATCAAAGATGCTCTCTCAGATAAGCCTTAAAAAGTCTTAAAAGTTTTAGCGCTCAAATATTTCTACGGGTTGTTTTTTTTACGGTAATGTATTTATACAGTTATGTACAAACGTGTAAATTTTGTATAAAAAAAAAAGAAGAAGAAGATGATTTATAAGATTATTGTAAATTTGTACATAGTGTAGATGTCATTTGAAGAAGACAAATATTGCTTTTATTTTGACAATAAAATATTTTGGAGGAATCTTTAATCAGACATCTCTCCAGCATCTTCCTTTATTCTAGTAACAAGACAGAACTGTCCAGGTTTCGGGGTTTGTTTTTTTTTTTTTTCCCCTCCATTTTAATGGTGACTGTATTGAACATACTTGCTATAGAGGTGTTTCTTTGTGCACGTCTTGTAAAGAGACGCTCTTTCTTGGCTATCAGGGTCGTAATTAGAGGAGCGCAGCTCGAGTTGGAGAAGTTCCATCATTGTCGTGTTCGCCACTTAATTTAATAAAAGAGGGCCGAGTGAATGGGTTTTAAATGCAGAGAAAAGGGCTCTTTTCATCCAGAGGGACACTTTGATCTTTCTTTAAAGTCTCGGATAAAGGTGACATGTACATAGAACCTTTTTTTTTCTTCTGTACTTACTGATGCACCAAGTTGTCTAATGTCTAATCTGAGACCCTTACGCTGCTTTTGATCGACGGTATTGAAATGTTGGCACTCGGGGGGCCCAGGCGCCACGATTTATTTATTTTTTTCCCCCCCAAGACTTTGTAACTGTTTGAATTTTCCAGCGTGCTGTCTAAACGTCTCATTTGAGTTTAAGCTGCATTATTAATTGCGTAGGTTAGCTTCCCAGTGAATGGGGGCCCTACAGGTGGTCCCTTTACCTAATCTGACATCGAAGGGGTTGTTATTGTGGAGCTCTGACAGCACTGTGTTAGCGCTCAGAGAAAGAGCTTCCCAATGTAATGCAAAGTAAAACAGTTATCTTCTAGCTTTTGTTACAAACGTATTAGGTGCAATCAGTTTACAACTCCCCCCCCCCCCCGCCTATTTAGTTATTTAGTAAGGTAGAGTTCCCAATCCTTGTTTTTTGTTTTTTTTTTCATCTTATTGCTTGTTTTTGATTCACGTAATCAGATAAATAACAAACCCTTCATAAGCTTGAAAAGAGTTTATTCAAGTAAAGAAAAGCATTCAGGAGCAGGGTTGGAAAACATCCAGCTAGGCCATTAGGTGATTACAGTCATTACGCTGAAGGGAGGAAAAAGCTTGTAATCTGTTCACCACTAAAACGCCGATGTTAAACGATTTTCTGCCCATCAGAACCATCACCGAAACACAAGGTGCACTTTAAGGTGCTAATTCCAGGCTTCCTGTGCGCTAGCTGAAGAGTATCACATCTCACCACATGTTTGCACTCATCTGGCATTTTTAATAGGCAGAGATTTCATCTGGGCATAAATAGAAATCATTAAAATTCTATATTTATATACAGGTATAACGTTACATCGGGAAAACAATTTTAAATATAATAAACCTTAAATAACATCTTTACACACCTTTCAACCTTTCTGTGCGGTTTGTGTTGTGTTGTGTTGTGTTGTCCGATTAGTTTAATTTAAGAAATCTGTCCAGATGCTGTTTTGTGATGTTTGTTAAGATGTGTGGACTTAAAGCGCCATCTAGAGGTAAGTATTGTAAATTACAATAGCTTAAATCAGAGTTCCTTAGCAAAAAAAGGACTAAACACCAACAGTTGGTCTTTAGTAGAACTGAAACTTTAACAACCTTCAGATGCTTAACATTTTACTGTATCATTTCCCCCTTTATTTATATCAGAAAGAAAGCGTAACATTTCCTCTCTTTCTCTCTCTCTTTCTGTCCCATTCACTCCCTCTTTCTGTCTCTCTCTCTCTCTACATCCCCTTCACACCCTCTCTCTGTCTCTCTCTCTACATCCCCTTCTTTCCCTCTCTCTGTCTCTCTCTCTCTCTACATCCCCTTCACGCCCTCTCTCTGTCTCTCTCTCTACATCCCCTTCACTCCCTCTCTCTGTCTCTCTCTCTACATCCCCTTCACTCCCTCGCTCTGTCTCTCTCTCTACACCCCCTTCACTCCCTCTCTCTGTCTCTCTCTCTACATCCCCTTCTTTCCCTCTCTCTGTCTCTCTCTCTCTCTACATCCCCTTCACGCCCTCTCTCTGTCTCTCTCTCTACATCCCCTTCACTCCCTCTCTCTGTCTCTCTCTCTACATCCCCTTCACTCCCTCGCTCTGTCTCTCTCTCTACACCCCCTTCACTCCCTCTCTCTGTCTCTCTCTCTACATCCCCTTCACTCCCTCGCTCTGTCTCTCTCTCTACACCCCCTTCACTCCCTCTCTCTGTCTATCTCTCCGACCCTTCACTCCCTCTCTCTGTCTCTCTCTCTACACCCCCTTCACTCCCTCTCTCTGTCTATCTCTCCGACCCTTCACTCCCTCTCTCTGTCTCTCTCTCTGCCCCCTTTACTCCCTCTCTCTGTTTCTCTCTCTCTCTATCTCTCCGTCCCCTTTAGTCCCTCTCTCTGTCTCCCTCTCTCTATCTCTCTATCCCCTTCACTCCCTCTCTCTCTCTCTCTCTCTCTGTCCCCTTTACTCCCTCTCTCTCCATCCCTTCACTCCTTCTTTCTGTCTCTCTCTCTCCATCCCCTTTACTCCCTCTCTCTCTCTCCATCCCCTTCACTCCCTCTCACTGTCTCTCTCTCCATCCCCTTTACTCCCTCTCTCTGTCTCTCTCTCCATCCCCTTCACTCCCTCTCACTGTCTCTCTCTCTCCATCCCCTTTACTCCCTCTCTCTGTCTCTCTCTCTATATCTCTATCTCTCCATCCCCTTTACTCCCTCTCTCTGTCTCTCTCTCTATCTCTCCGTCCCCTTTACTCCCTCTCTCTGTCTCTCTCTCTCTATCTCTCCATCCCCTTTACTCCCTCTCTCTGTCTCTCTCTCTATCGCTCCGTCCCCTTCACTCCCTCTCTCTGTCTCTGTCTCTCTCTCTCTCTTTCTGATTGAGTTGTGTTCTTAATCGAGTCTTGTATTGAATCACAGGTTTATACACCTGAAATATGGCTCTGTGTGTAATGCAGTGTTTCAGGGCTGATTCATGCTAATTAATGCCGTATTTATCCTTCAGATTTCCAACTATTGGAAAAGTGTCAACACGGCAGGCTGGACGTATAATTCAGGTGAGTTCATAGCGAAACGTCGGGCTGATTAAGAACCCGCTTTGACTGTCAGGATATTATTAACAGTAACTGCACCTGCCTCAGAAACCAAAAATATCTGCAGTAGTTCCACAGGTCCAAATATGAAATAAGCAGTATAAAGAATAACACACACACACACACACACACACACACACAAATCAAAGCAAAGGGTTTTAGCAGGTCAGCTTCCTTAATCCATAGATATAAGCCGATACTCAGTAAGCACCAATCCACAGAAATACAATCATCTGCTTTAGAGCTGTATATTATTTGTTTGAGTGTGCAATCAGGACGAAATCTTTTCCACTGAGACACAACTTTAATCACAAGCGCTACATGTCAGAGTCAGACACGTGACACTGAGCTTGGAATTAAACTGTATTTACAATTGATTGCTTGCACATATCCTGACAGCCGAAAGGGCATTTTATTATAATTTACTTGTAATTAGTGGCACAATTTTTTACATGAATTCATAAGTAAAAATGATTAGACATGTCAGATCCTAACGGGACTTTCAACTAATGGCAGATGCACTCAGTCTAGGCTTAAAACGTATTCGTTTACTCAAGCTTACCATGAGTAGACTTTCTTTTACGCAAAGCGCAGTCTTACCTACCAATCTCTCCCTCTCTTTACCTCCCTCTCTCTCTCTCTCCTTCTGTCGAGCCACACATGATTTTATGGAGATGCCAGTGCTCCTGATTCTTTCTGTTCTCCGGTCCTGCCTGATCCATCCTGATGTCCTACCTCTGGATGGCGCTCTCAACTCCAGTTCCACATGGACATTCTCACTGTAGTTGCTGGGACTACGGCTGCTACTATGGATTTGAGACTGCAAATACCACATGCAGTTTTGCCCTCAGGTCTCCTTTAGTGAACAGTGGACTAGTTCAACAAACAGACCATGTAAAAACCATAATGAACTTTCCTTTACTTTCACACTATCCGTTGTTACGGGTTCCCTTCTGAGTCTGGTTCCTCTCAAGGTTTCTTCCTCATATCATCTCAGGGAGGTTTTCCTCACCACCGTCTCCACCGTCTCGCTCAATAGGGATAAATCCACACACTTAAAATCTCTATCCTGTGTTTATACGTGTCTGTAAAGCTGCTTTGAGACAATGTCCATTGTTAAAAGCGCTATACAAATAAAATAAAATTGAATTGAACTCAGACGGCAAACCAGTGACGCTTGTGGATAAAGGCTTTATAGGCTGAAATCAACTGTACAATAACTGTAGGTTGTATTTTTAAAAGTGTCTAATTAAAGTGATTCATTTTCCTGTTAGATAGCCTACTACTTTCCAAACCAGCTGATGCATAATAATAATAATAATAAGATGAAGAAGAAGAAGAAGAAGAATAGGAAAACATTGTGATAGACATCTTACTAAGTTTCAGGCCCTGACTAATATCAAACCCCGATCACATCACAGCAATGATTGGATTTCTTTTTAAAGAAGAATTTCGATTATTTTTTACATTTTTATTATTTATCTTAAAACTGAGTTGTTGTTGTTGTTGTTGTTGTGCATATCTGTTGGTTGAAGGGTTCGGTGAAATCATTACCTTCTTGTTCACAAAATAATATTAAACTTAGCATGTACTCTGTGTCCGTGTGATTAGTGCTGTTTTGTTCTTTTCCTTTTTTTTTTTTTTCTTTCAGAGGTGATGAACCCTATATAGCGTGCTTGAAATCTGGAAATGCCCACAGAAGCCATTGTGTATTGTGAATAAAAGCATTTAGTTCAAAGGGTCGTTGAAAAACGCAGTCGTTTTCGAAGGAAATAACCAATGGACACTTTGCTCTTGGTATTCTTTGAGCTGTTTTTATACCGAATGCAAATCAGGGCTTTGATGCAGGTTTCACGTTTTTATCGCTACCCCGGGTGAAAGAAGAAGAAACAGAAATCCCAGAGCATTTACATTTGCAATCTATTTGTTTGTTTTGAAGTATGTGAATTCAGACAAAACCGGTGGCATGTGGGGAAGTTGTTGATGCTTATGACTATTTGGTCTTTTATTAAATTGTGATACCTGTTCAGGTTTACATAAGTGACAGTGATTCTGTGACAAAACCACTGGTTGAAAAGGGAGGAACAGGACATAGTCATGATCGTTTAACCGAAAAAATGACAAACAAATTGAAAATGTAAAAAAAAAAAAAAAGAGCTTTAGAACGGTGAGTCGACTCCCAGTGTTCACTCAAAAGAGTTGCTTCAAAGAGTCGACTCGTTCTCGAACAATTCATCACTACTGAATAAAACACCGTGCCGAGGAGAGAGAAGCAAACTTACTAGATTGAGACACAAGAGGGCAGCAGTGGAGTCAGTACTGGAGGTTACAGTTGTGTGTTGAGAAGGTAGAGGAGCTTCAGGTGAAAGTGTTGTTTACACTCTTAACACACCTTCTTTGAGGCAGGGGTGTCCAAACCTTTCTTTCAAAGTGACTATTTAAGGGACTAAAACTAATTGGACATAACTAACAATCATAAATTAAATTGTCGTTTTTAATACTTGGTTCCAAATCCACTTTAGTTGAGGACTCGTTCGAGAATTCACGAACGGTTTTCCATGCTTAGTGGTTTCCAGATCTGTTGAAATCACCCTTTGTAACTGTTAACTGTATGTGCTTTTTGTTTGTAGCCACGCATAGATATCGTCTTCACGTCTCCATCCGGCTGCTCAAAAAGGCCATAGAGACGTAGACACCAGCATCTTTTATAACGCTCAGCATCTGCGATTCATTCTTCCAAGCTCACAAGAGACTTTTGCAGCTGTAGAACTTTCACGCCAAGTGTAGCTTTTTCCTCTTTTAGGTAATTTAAAGGTAATTTAAGGATGTTTTGAGGTCCTCGATTGTATTGGAGTTGGTAATTATCATCTGCTCGAGTGAGTCTGCTGTTTGATTTATTCTCAAAAGTGAGGGCAGTGATGATATTGTCCTGCAACTCAGATAGGGATGGCTCTACTCTGGTTTTCTTTGGCAAAAGGGTTGCTCAATGTCGTGTCAGGAGAAGGAGGAAGAATTATTGGTAGGTCCTCTGAAGATGAATCAGAGGTAAGAGGCAGCTGAGTAGGTGTGGTTCTTTCGTTTGACTTTAATGCTCATAGATGAATAGATTGCTATCTTTCTGCCAGTTACGCCTAACCAGACCGGCGTCGTATATGTTTTGCAAGAGAAATTGAAAGTTTTACTATGACAATGCTTCATAGAGTCACTTTGAATTTGTTTTGTAGAGACTTAGATCATGACATTTTGTTTCAAAGAGGATACAAGAGAAAGCCTGCAGAGCGTTCTCAACATGAGTCTGTTTTGGCCGCCATTTTGTCTCGACCTCACAGATATCCATCCATCCATCCATCTTCTATACCGCTCGTCCTTCTTCAGGGTCACGGGGGAACCTGGAGCCTATCCCAGGAAGCATTGGGCACAAGGCGGGGTACACCCTGGACAGGGTGCCAATGCCTCACAGGGCACACAATCACATACACACTCACACACCCATTCATACACTACGGACACTTTGGACATGCCAATCAGCCTACCATGCATGTCTTTGGACTGGGGGAGGAAACCGGAGTACCCGGAGGAAACCTCTGCAGCACGGGGAGAACATGCAAACTCCACACACACAGGACCACAGTGGGAATCGAACCCCCGACCCTGGAGGTGTGAGGCGAACGTGCCAACCACTAAGCCACCGTGCGCCCCCTCACCGATATCATTTCAGTAAATTAATTTGCAGATGTATTCAGAAAAAAAAGGTTCTTGCATGTTAGCTAACTGAGTTAACACACAGCCTGCTGCCACCTTCAGGTGAAAGGAATCACTGCACCGTGTTGGGCTGGCATTCCACCCATCATACGTTCTGATAGAGGAGCCGTAAACACACATGACAGCATGTGAATAGACCATGAGGAAATCACATCGGTCCTACATGTGGAATATAAATATCAATGACAAATGGGTGAAACTTAACCCTGATGTGATTATTTACACGTGTGAGAGTCACGTGTATTTTCTGTAAGGAACAATGACCAAAAAAAGAAGAAAAAAGATTTGAATGATGGTTCATGTTGCTTGGGAAGTTGTCTATTTCTACTAAACATTTTCCAACCAGGATGGTTTTAATGATTTCCAAGAGGTCACTTATTTTATCATGTACAGTTACAGTCTCCTCTGAACGTTTTGGAACAGCCCGACTAATTCTATTAATTTCACTATACATTGAAGACAATTGGGTTTGAGATCAAAAGATGAATACGTGACATATTTTCTATGCCCAGTGCCTGTGCAGTGGCTCTCATAGATTTTCCCTCTTTACTCAGCTTCAAAATGGCTGGCTTTTCTCCCATAGACAGCTCTCTGGTCTTCATGATGGTTTATCCTTTTTAACAACAAATACAGTCTTCACAGGCGAAAGCCTAGGGCTCAAACCAAGAGCAGACATTCAGAGCTAAGTATGAATTCTTTAAAGAATAAATGTAATGTGTTCCAATATTTTTGATCACTTGAAGAAAAAAAATGGGGAAAAAGGCGCTAAGTTATTTCACACATATAGATGTAAATCTGAGGAAATGAAAGCTGATATTCTGATCTATCGTCTGATTCATCTTTTGATCAAAAATCCAAATGTCTTCAACGTATAGCGAAAACAGTAGAATTGACCTTGCTGTTCCAATACTTTTGGAAAGGACTATAGGTCTGTAGTGTAATTCACAGAAGTTGTGGCATTATGTGTATAGTACGGGGGCACACATGGGGAAAAATATATTTATGTCAGAAAATCATATATGAAAAAGGTAACATGACTTAGGTGTGAAAAAAATAAGTGAAAATAAATGAATATGGAAAAGTCACATCTTAATGGTTAGCACGTTCGCCTCACACATCCAGGGTCCGGGATTCGAGTCCCGCCGGGGCCATGTGTGTGCGGAGTTTGCATGTTCTCCCCGTGCTGCGGGGGTTTCCTCCGGGTACTCCGGTTTCCTCCGCCAGTCCAAAGACATGCATGGTAGGCTGATTGGTGTGTCTAAAGTGTCTGTAGTGTATGAATGGGTGTGTGAGTGTGTATGTGATTGTACCCTGCGATGGATTGGCACCCTGTCCAGGGTGTACCCTGCCTTGTGCCCGATGCTCCCTGGGATAGGCTCCAGGTTCCCCGTGACCCTGAAAAGGAGTAAGCGGTAGAAGATGGATGGAAAAGTCACATGTACAATTAACGTGAAAATAAATGACTAATGTGTATGAATGATTTGTGAATTAGAACCATAACCAATCATGACTTCAGTCATGAAAATTTTTACACTTGTAAAATGGCACTATGAAATAAATAAATAAATACATACATACATAAATACATAAGGTAAACAGATAATGGAAATTTGGCAGTGTGTAATATTGTGTAACACAAATGCACATCGAATGAACATATAACAATCTGCTCCAAAACACTACACCCGACCCACTCGAGTGTTTTTATTTTCCTCAGCAATGTGTCAATTTATATGGCTTATGTTCGGAAAAAAAAATTAAAAATTAAGTTTGAACTAAAACTGCATAAATATGCAACTGCACCGTAATTCACAAACAACATTTATTTAAGCTTCATGACTGAATGGGAAGTGAAGCGAATAAGTCACGATGGTGTATAACGTGGTTTCAGGCGTGTGAGTAGGCTCACTGTTCTACTGAATGTCAGAATCAGGAGAATAGCTGAAGGAGGAACAATCCTCTTCTATTGAGCTCCAACACCAGCCTTGAAAAATCAAATTATTCACAGTGTAGGAGGCAGAAGAGGGACGTCATCACGGCGTCTTCCCTCAGATACACTGTGGGTGGGTGATGGCTTTTTCTTTAACATTTCATGATTTCAGGGAAGAAAATACTATATAATGGCTTTACATTTATAGAGTCTACATGTTTAAAGCAGAGACTCCATATAGAGCTGTTCAGGGGTTTTCAGCGAAATCCCAATATTAAACTGAACATGTTTGTCTTGATTGGCGTGCAACTATTATTGGTGTTATATGTAAAGATGACGGTGTAAAGGTGTCAATATTTTCAATGTGGATATAAATAATGGCTTTATAATGAGGTTTTTTTTTTTTTTGGTCTAGAGATCAATAAAAGAATGTTATAATGTGATTGCACTAATACCTGTAATTAATTAAGGGTATTTGTTTAATCTGGGTTTTTATGATGCAGTAACTCATTGATCCACTAGATGGCAGGATGGTATAAATTACATAGACCTATTTAATCTGGTCTATTTTGCTAGGATGTTATAATAGGGGGGGGAAAACATTATAAAGGAAAGATGCCTATTTCTATTACGCATTTTCACCAGGATCTGATGGTTTGAAGTTGAAGAGGCCACGTGCTTGTACATGTACAGATCCAATATAGTGCAATTCACTGAATCCTGAATTTTATCTAGATAATCCCAAATGCTCAATATACACTTTGCAGTCATACTGAAGTGCAGGATACACGTGAACGTCCATAAATGGTAAATGGTCTGCACTGCGCTTTACACTGGGTCTCATTCACCCATTCACACACACACCAATGGTAGCAGAGCTGAATGCAAGAAGCTAACTTGCCATTGGGAGCAACTTGGGGTTCAGTGTCTTGCCCAAGGACACTTCGGTATGTGGAGCCGGGAATCGAACCTCCAACCCTACGATTAGTGGACAACCCGCTCTACCACCTGAGCCACAGCTCAGAGATAATGAAGTCACTAAACCATGAAAAATGCAACTAGGGTGAGTGAGATGTTAAAAGCACATGAGGACTATTTAGAGTTTGATAAGCCTTATGGAATAATGAATGTATTAAAGAAAAAAAAAAGTACTAATCATTAAAACCATTATAAAATCACCAGGAACCAATTTTACAATTAAATAAAATGAAAAAGTTTCTAATCCAGCACAGCAAATGAATTCATAAACGTGAACTAAAATTGCTTCGTGGACTGTATTTGAATTGAAAGATTAAAAAAAGAGAGCTCGTCTCGGTTATTCCATTATGCACTCGGCGCAATACATTCAGGGTCATAAACCGAGCTACTGCTGAGATGCAATTCTTAAATTAGCACGCTAAAACATTTACACTGCAACCGTCTCGTCCCGATTAAGTCCATTTTAGTTCCAGGTTGTAAAACTACAAAAATGTGGAAAAGTTCAAAAGGAGTGAACATTTATGAAAGCCACTGTATTTGTGCAGGTGAGGTATAGTTTCGATCTGTCTCTACAGTCAGAATATACATTTGAGTTAAAGGTGATAAATTAACGCACTTAAAAAGGAACCGACGTGTTATTGGTTAACTAAACTGATTTTTTGGGTCTGGCCATCCTGATATTGGACTAATTCTAACGTGGTCCATTACCTAAAATGAGTCTGACACGTCTGATCTAGAGTCAGTCTAAGCCGCCTTTAGATCACTCGTATAAAGCTGTTTTAATGACAGATAGAGCAAAATCGCGTACATAGCGTGTAGGACTAAAAGCCCTTTAATATTTAAGCCAAAAGCTGTAGTCACTGATGTGATGAGAATGATCCGTGACCTAAATAATATCTGATCGGCAGCCTTCCTGTGATGGTCTCTATTGATGGATAGGGTAGAGCGGGATGAAAAATTTTCTCTCGCAACAGACTGGCTATAATCAGTGACTATATACTCACTGAGCACTTTATTAGGAGCCATTAGAAAATTGTAGCCATGCAGGGATGCACATGATCAGAAACAATGCTCAAACAGGCTGTGGCATTCAAGTGATGATTGATTGGTATTAACAGGCCCAAAGTGTGCAAGGAAAACATTCCCCACACCATTACACTACCTCCACCAGTCTGAACTGTTGGTAGCATGGAGTCATGCTGTTGGTGCCAAATTCTGACCCTACCATCTGTGTGCCTCAGCAGAAATCGAGATTCATCAGACCAGGCTTTGTTTTTCCAGTCTTCACCTGTCCAGTTTTGGTGAGTCTGAGCCCACTCAGCTGTTTGTTCTTGGCTGAGAGGAGTGGAACCCGATGTGGTCTTCTGCTCTCGAAGCACATCCGCCTCAAGGTTTAACTGAGATGCTTTTCTGCTCACCGCAATTGTATAGAGTGGTTATCTGAGTCTGTCATCTCCAACCAGTCTGGCCATTCTCCACTGACCTCTCGCATCAACACAGCATCCCCATCAGCAGAACTGCCGCTCACTGGATGTTTTTTCCTTACTGCACCATTCTGAGTAAACTCTAGAGACCATAGTGTGTGAAAATCCCAGGAGAGTAGCAGTTATAGAAATACTCAAACCAGCCCGTCCTCCACCAACAATGATGCCATGGTTAAAATCACCGAGATCACATTTTTTCCCCATTCTGATGGTTGATGTGAACATTACCCGAAGCTACTGGTCCGTATCTGCATGATTTTATGCACTGCACTTGATGCCACATGATTGTCTGATTAGACAATTGCATGACTGAGTAGGTGTACAGTGTTCCTAATAAAGTGTTCAGTGAGTGTATATCAACAGCTGTACCTGAGAAACTGGCTCTAATAAACTCAGTGTATGTCTTCCGTGTACTGTATTATGGAGTGATGTAAACCTTTGACTTCGTGATTTCTCAGTTAAATCAGCCTCCAAAGCTTAAAAATAGATTTTTTGTCGAAACAAATGTAATCATACAGTGTAGTTTTTTTGGAAAATAAATCAAAGCAAAAATGAAAAATGGTTCAACTGGATTTACACTGTATGGTTTTCAGCCTGGGGGGTTGGGGGTTTGAATCTCGTCTCCACCCTGTGTGCCCTGAGTTTGCACTTTATCCCGGTGCTGCAGGGGGTTTCCTCTGGGTACTCTGGTTTCCTCCAACAGTTCAAAGACATGTTGTAGGCTGATTGGCATTTCCAAATTGTCCGTAGTGTGAATGTGTGCCCTGGGGGGTGCCCTGTGATGGGTTGGCACCCCCCCCCCCCCGCCTTGTGCCCCAAGTTCCCTGGGATTGACTCAAAGTTCCCCCATGACCCTGTTTAGGAGAAGCGGTATGGTAAATGGATGGATGGATGGATTTTCAGCCTGAATTTACAATTGCAAACAAAAAATTCACATAGTAAGTAAAAGGATACTTTGGTCATATATTGAGATCAGTTGTCTTATAATGCATAATGAGATGTGATCAACAACAGCAAACGTTCTGGCAAAGTGTGAATGCTGCTACCTGCTACAATAATGAAACACTTATAAAAAAAAAATAATAATAAAAATAAATAAATAAATAAATAAAAAAAGGAAAACATGAAGAATTAAAAAAAAGGAAGGTTTGTTGAATTTTTTTGCTGCCGAAAATTTTACACCAGCCGTAAATGACTTCAAACTCATCTGCTTCGCCTTTTTAAAAAACCCTGTTTTAATCACAACTCTTTCCTTAGAGGAGCTTTCCTGTATGATCTGACATGGAGAACACATTATCACACATCAAGCTTTTATTGGGATCATCTCATACAATGTGACAAGTAATAATCTTAAAAGATCGCTGTAATTATGCAGTCTAAACCTGCTTTAACAGGTGGCCGACTTCCAGATTTACCCCCCCACCCCACCCCACCTCTTTCCGAGTTAATATGTGGCACAAATTTAACCCTTTTTTATTCAGTCATAGAGTGATTCATTCTCTACCTCAATTCTCCATTTAATTGATAACAAACCAAAAAAAAAAAAAAAAAAGCACTACAATGCAGAAGCACAAAATTCAAGCAAATGGATGATTTGAAAAAATCTGTACAGTTTTTATCTGTATTCCTTTATTAGATAAAGATCTACTGTCATTTTGGATATATACGTAAAGCACGATGCGTTCAGACTGGGAAAATTTACGTGTCATTTTAGCAGTCTCATTCCGACTCAAAACCGGGAATATCAGTCGCTCCTGAAGAACAAACGGTCTGACACGGATCCGAGGACATAAGACCGTGCCAAAAGATAGGAGGATGAAAGCAACAGGCTGTAGTTAATTTAGCTGTAGAGGTGAAACGTGCCGAGAGAGGTTGCGTTGCATCAGGCGTCATCAGATCTCATGTTTCATTGGATTGTGGTGCGCTATTTTAAGTGTTTCTATGTGTTCTAAAGTCCCAGCCTCAAATCCTACTGGGTCTTTGAATATATTGTGACAAGCCGCCTCCATAAATACAAATCCAGGCTTTGACGCTAATTGTTCTGCCTGGCACTCAGGCTGGGGGATTCCTGCTCGAGTCAACCTCACCGGTCTCTGGTATGCTAATAATGTAATAAAACAAATCAAAGTTTGTATGGACTAGTTACAATCATTTCAACACAATCGCGCTAATCGTAGTAAGTCATGCTAGTGTTTTTGGAGGGAAAGCCATACTGGTTGTCTTCTGGGTGGAGAATTTGTGTCAGTTTCAACCTTGGAGGCCCATTGTGGAGATCACCAACCTGCTTTTAGAATGACCTCTCACCCTGACGCACACAGCCAGGTCAAGACAAGTCAAGGGTGATCTGTGATTAGTGTTTAGAGAAGCCGAGTGAGCTAATACAAACAGAGGCAACAGGTGGACGGTGAAGGTCGCGGCCGAGTTGTAAAGGGTAGCATTCCACGAAACAGAAGAGCCACTTCGAGTCACCTTGTCTTCAAACATTTGAAGACCTTTGTTTATGTTCCCTCACTTTTCAAACACACGATGTGGCATTTAAATAATCGAGTAAATTCTTCAAAACAAAACTGACAGCTCCTGAAGGTCCCATCTCATATTAAAGGTCAAAAGATATCAGGGTTTTATTGTTTAATGACATTTCATTAGCTGCTCAGAACAATATAACCTTTTCAGATGTCTTAGAATGCAAATTGTTTTGGTGCTGATCCCACAGTGCCACCAATAAGATTAGGATCATATCCAGACCCTCACACCCATGCTGACCTTTTCTCGTATCCGTCACTATCGGTACTTATATCCCCCAGCATGTACTGTCCTGATAGCCTTTCACAAGCTACCACTGCTGCAGAGCTATCCAGCAGCCCTTCATTTGGTGGCTTGTCCCATCTGGGAGGTGGCATAGGTTTGAGGCGACTACGCTTGTTGACCCGTATGGACCTGGGCGTGCCTACTGGCTCAGATGGACACAGTGCCATCTCACTGCCCTCTCGCTCTGTTCCCTCATCCTGTGCCACTGGGTAACAACCAGCTCCATTACCACTGATAGAACTAGTTACACCAAGATCGATACCTACAAGGGTTCCTCCATGAGGGATGCCTGGATGACTTTTACCTTCTAATTGCAGAGTGGCATCATCATCCACACAGGCTTTGCTGATTCTCTTACGGAAGCTTCCATTGACCAGCAAGGATTGATGTTCAGGGTCACCAAAGTCAACACCAGTGCCTCCACTTTCTGCAAGGAAGTATTGTTCCTCCTCATACATCTTCTCCACAATCATCTGCTTCATGCTTCTGTGCCTCGCTGACTGCTTAATGGCACAGACGAGATCAAACAGGCTGAGAAAGAGGGACAGTGCAGCCAACCCCAGCATAAAATTCAGCATGATGGTCTTCTCAGTGGGTCTGGATATATAGCAGTCCACCGTGGTGGTGCAAGGAGCCTGCTGACACATGAAGCGCTTCGGGATGTAGAAACCAAACATATAGTAATGCGCCGCCCCGAAACTAGTTTCCAGAAGGATCCGGACCAAAAGGTGAAAGATGTAGCCTCCTGTGAAACAAGGCAGCAGTCTTACACCTGATTTTACACTAGACTTTGACAGAGATGCTTCACGGAAAGGTTCTTGTTTAATCTTATAGAAAGACCTCAACTTCATTCTGTTAGAGGCATCAGGATGAGGTAGGCTGGATGTAACTTTGTGGATCACGTGGACAATAAATACAACATGAACCAGGATAATGGAGATAAGCTGGACCAGCCAGAAGCGGAACAGTGACAGGGGTGCAAATATATCGTAACACACGTTGGCACAACCAGGCTGGATAGTGTTGCACACAAATCTCTCCTGCTCATCCTAGTAGAGCGGATAGCCGGCCAGGAACAAGACTGATAAACGTAGGAAGACCGTTAGAACCAGCCATATCTTCCCTGGAAGAGAAACAAATCAACAAGTCAGGGATCATTAAGTGTTTATGTAGTAAAAGCATTACAGCAGAAACTCTTTCAGGGGTTCTTTGAAGGTTTCCTGAAGGTGTTTCATCCAAATGTCATCCTTTTTTTGGTATAGAAACACAATCTTGCAGGGGGTCTACAAAGAATCTTAACGGTTCTCCCAGAGAGACAAACCAAAGAAAGTTTATCCATACGGTAGAAATCATGAAGGGTTCATTGGCACAAACCTTAAAAATGGTTTCCCAAGGGATATTTGTATTGTTAAAGTTTCTAAGCTGTCTAGATAGGTAGTAATTGGAAAGTCTTTAGATATGGAAACGTTCTGTTATAAGGTTCGACCCAGAATCATTACTGGCACAAACGGACGAATGTTTAAGGGTTCTACCTTTAAGCCGTTTTCTTATGTAAGTGGTTATTGCTCTAGCTATGAAGCATATATAGAAGTACTGTAGATAAAAAAAAAAATGGATTTCATGATTTTAGAAATGTAGAATCTACAATAGGTTGCTTGCACGATATAAATGATTTGGCCGATTAGATTGAAAAATGACAGCGGTTTCAGTTTGCCACGTTAAACAAATGTAATAGAAATCTGGATAATTTAGGTACATGTAAAACGTAGTGTAACAGAAGTAATAGCCTGATATGTCTGTTAATCATTTATTTACTAAATATACAAAGTATAATATCTCATTCCTAGACGAGTCTACACTTAATAAATGTTCTTTCCCCCCCCGCAACATGCATTGTCACCTACCCACAATAGTGATGTTGTAATTCAGTGTGATGAAGATAGCTTCTGAGGCTCCTTGCCTCCCCATGACTCCAGATCAAGGTTCTCCAAAACGGAGCCCACTAGACAACGTGCCTCTGAATTTTACTCCAGGTAAATTAGAACTGCAGTTGGTCTTTAAAAAAAGGAATGAAATTGAGTGGCCTAGCCTAGTCTCCCAGCTCCTGCCTCTGCTACTTGTCTTACCTATTCTCTTGCTTGGACAACAACTGCTCTCAGACAACAGAAAACGAGAGACGTGAGCTCCATTGTGAGGCTATTCTTACCCACCAGCGGCATGTCGACAGGCTAACATTGTTGAGATAGTTTGGGTCAGTTTGCACTTAGAGGTGAATAATGAACAGAGGGATTAGTCATCAAATTGTTCGTGTTAACTTCTCATCTACGACGAATCATTTTTCAAAACCAGGCCATAGGGGGCATTGTTTCTATTTAAGACATGAGAAAAGTAGAAATGACAAAAGCTTTTGGGGAGTAATTTAACAGCATGTAAACAGGCAAGGAAGGTGATTTGCCCAGAACTCATTATCATTCATAAAATTAATTAGGGTTAATTAGTAGGGTTACCACAGATTCTGAACAAATTTAATCATAACGTATCACATCATGGCAGAGTCTGTGGTAATACTGAATCAAATACTGAATCACTGCCTTATGAATCAAAATGTAATGCTATTGTAACAGATTCAGGGGGGCACATTTGCCTTTTACCTCCGGGGTTGGGGGTTCGTTTCCCACCACCGGAGTTTGCATGTTCTCTCCGTGCTTCTGAGGTTTCCTCCGGGTACTCCGGTTTCCTCCCCCAGTCCAAAGACATGCTTTGTAGGCTGATTGGCATCTCACCCTATCCAGGGTGTCCCCTGACCTGTGCCCAGAGTCCCCTTGGGATAGGCCCCAGGCTTCCCGTGACCCTGTGTAGGATAAGCGGTATAGAAAATGGATGGATGGATGGCTGTATCAGATTCAGATATCAAATACTGAATCACTACGAATTGAAATCATATCGTAATGCGTAGAATACACCCCTATTTGCTATAGCGATGATTTCCTCTAATTCCGTCAAAAAAAAAAAACAAAAAAAAAAACTGTTGAATTAGAATTTTATGAAAATAGGCTCGGCTGGAAGCGGTAGCAATTCTCTTTTAAATGGAGCCTTAGGTTTATGATTACTGGCAGATGACTGGCTATGATGAGTTAATAATGTTTCTGCACTATAGTGTAATTGAGTGGAAACACGACATACTAATGCTTGGAATGGATTGAGTCCAGAATGTCCTGAAAACGCAGAGCAGCTTTAAGCTTCTACAAATTCTGAAAATCACCTCATACAGTTTAAGAGGCACTTTACGGACACAGGTAACTGAGTCTGGAACATTAAGGTACTATTGAAGCTGTATACCAGGGAGGTCCAAAGTCTGGCTCCAAGAGAGAGAGAGAGAGACAGACAGAGAGCGAGAGAGAGAGAGACAGACAGACAGAGAGCGAGAGGGACAGAGAGAGAAAGAGAAAGAGAGAGAGAGACAGAGAGAGAGCAAGAGAGAGACAGAGAGAGACAGACAGAGACAGGGAGACAGAGAGAGAGAGACAAAGAGAGAGCGAGACAGAGAGAGCAAGAGAGACACAGAGACAGGGAGACAGAGAGAGAGAGACAGGGAGACAGAGAGAGACACACAGAGACAGGGTCACACAGACAGAGAGAGAGAGAGAGAGAGGGAGAGAGACAGGGGGACAGAGAGAGACAGACAGACAGGGAGAGAGAGAGACAGAGCGAGACAGACAGACAGACAGACAGAGAGAGACAGACAGAGAAAGAGAGAGAGAGACAGACAGACAAAGAGAGAGAGAGAGAGAGAGACAGACAGACAGGGAGAGAGAGAGAGAGAGAGAGAGACAGACAGACAGACAGACAGGGAGAGAGAGAGAGAGAGAGAGAGAGAGAGAATACTTTAAACTGCTAGTATATGATAGTTGTAGGGATCACATAAAGACATCTCTTGTTACTCCATGCAGACCTGCTCCAGTGTGTTATTCAGAGGATGGTTACTCATTTATAAGTGAGAAACGTTTGCCAAAGGAAGCAGGTGAGTGTACAGCTTAATAAAGCTTCTGACAGCTGTTTCCTTTGGCAAGGAAAAAAGTGTGTCACAGCATGTAACAAATCACTGCAGGGCTGTGATACAGCAGAATGAATTACATCCTTATTGTGTGTGTGTGTGTGTGTGTGTGTGTGTGTGAGTGTGTGTGAGAGAGAGAGAGAGAGAGAGAGGCTTCAGCAGACTGAGACTAATTTAGAGCAGTAAATGAGGAGCGTGTACAATAAATCCTGAATGTTGTTTATTCTCAGGCTTTCAGGAGAAAGAGGTTTATATAACGTTTATTCCACAGCGCTGGTGATTCCGATTCTGATTGGTCGGAAGGTGTTGATTAATTTTCTACAAGAGCAGCTCTGACAGTCGGATTGCATGACAAATCACAGGTCTACGTCAATGCACTTCTTCTAACACATCATCATTTCTGCAGTAACAATTTGCACGGTGAACTCTCCACATAAACGCGTGTAATCGTTTCAGATGAAGTGATAACAGGGCATGACTTGCCTTGCGGGTGTTCGGCATCATTACGTGCAGCTATAGACGGATAAAAAAAAAAGTACGACGTGTCATACGATTATGAATAAAAACTTGCAAATTGCCTGCGGTTATAGGAAAATAATCCCGGGTGGTAACAGGACCTCTGCTTCCTGTCAGGCAGCATCAACCCCCCCGTCATGGATTACTTTCCTATAAAAGCACACCTCTGTTCAGAGTTTTAGTCCGTTTTCAAGCTTTACAAGCAAGTAAAAATCAAAATATTAAGAACTATGGATATTACAGAACAGCAGCAATGCTTTAAAGGAATATTTAATTGAATGTTTTCCTCTCTGGGGCATTGTTGAATGTTATCCACATCAGTGATAGAGCATTAGGCTAGTCATCTGACTAGTCATGTGACCCATAAAGTATTACAGGAGCATTTTAATAAACACAGCTTATACAAGCAGAGGAGAAATCGCTCCGTCACTAATTACACTTTTTTTTTATTGACATTAAATGTACTTTTATGATTTGACTTGAATTTAAGATACGCCTTCAGGTCATTTAGCGCGAATGAAGAGAAGCAGTAGTTCTGCGCCATATAATATCCATATCGTATTAAATTGTGTCACAACACACGTTGCTGAACATAGTGTGATTCATTTGACATATTTCTTCATTTAAAATGATTATTCTATTAAAAAAAAACACATCTTTACAAACTGACTGGAATCAGCAGGTTTGATGTTGCACTGTAAAATGTTAATACTTTTTTTAATTGAATTGACTTCTTTTCATTATTAAATATTTATTGTAAAAAAAAATAAATTTTTTAATGTAAAAAATTAAATAAATGTATTTCATCAAACTGGTCTTTTTTTATTTTTTATTTTTTTAAATGACCTACAGTTTGTGAACAGATGTATTTATGATGATATATATCGTGTATAAAATATTAACACCGTCGAGAATCAGGATATAATTTTATTTTTATTTATTTATTTATTTATTTATTTTTTTGTGTGTGTGTGTAAAATCACCCACCCCTAGCTAGTAGTACCAGAAGGTTGTGGGTTCAAATCCCAGGACTGACGGAGAACCGCTACCGGGCTCTAAGATTAATTTATTTAAAACAAACAAACAAACAAACAAAATCCTAATTCCTTTTATGGAAATCGAGTTCATAACAGAAACTGCGTTCTTTTAGGAAATAACTACAAACTGAACACGTGACAGGAAAATGTCATTGTGGAATAAAATAAAAGAACCAATCAGGTTCCAATATGCAAATGAAGGCTGGTTTACCAGGAATAAGGGGGTGGAGTATGTGTTGAGCTGGGAGTTAATCCACAAATTCATAAAGTCTACATTTCAAATTTTTTTTTTTTTCTTTTCCTCCTATTTCTCTTCTCTCTTTTGTGAAACCAACTCGCCAACTTTATTGTTGAATATAGAAATACATTTAGTACATTTTCAGAGACTAATACTGCTTAGTTTTATGCCTTACTCTTTTTGTCAGTAAGCACATCGGTATATATGTTTGTGATCGTGTTCAGGGTTCAGGGTTTCTGGCACCAGTTGATTGGTTGATGCTGTATTTTTGTTATTCCTGTGCAATCAGAAAAAAAAAAATAGTATGGAAAAAAAACAAAAAACACCTAGAACATAAAGGGAGCAAAAATGTGCAAACCCTAGACGAAATAAGGACGAAAGAAGGAGAGAAATAAAGTTTAGGAAAAACCGAAATTACGTTTTTTCACTTGGAGCTGAAATCATCCAGCTCCAAGTGGATTTATACATGTATGCAAACTGAATAAATATAATAATAATAATAATAATAATAATAATAATAATTCACCGTCCCCACTGTGAGCATGGTGGTGGTAGCATCGGGTTCAGCGTGAACTTTGAGCCCTTGGTTTCTTTGCTATTTTGTCATTTCTATCAGTTTTCCAACAAACTGCCAATTCAATGAAAAGTCCAAAAAGCCTGGGACACATGGTTGAAAACTGACAGAAATCGCAGGCAGGTGTAAAGCGCAGTCCCTTTATTATATAGAGTCCTTTATATAAGAGTTAGACGCCATTTAAAAAAAGGCATTTTAAGTTAAAAATCAATAAATTCTTTTAATTTACCGATTGACGGTGCAAGCTCCGAACAGCATGCACCACACAAAGGCCTACAATTCACAAGTAAGACTTCTGAAAATACACAACTTTTTTTTTTTTTTCCGTTTTCTTTTGTGGTATTGATGACAGAAACGTATTACATAAAAGAACAATTTCTAATCAATAATAGCAATAAAAGAAACAAACGTGAGATAAATATCAACCATTTCTCTAGAATTGCTTTTCAGGTTTTGACACAAAAAGGAATGACAAAGGCAATGCGATTGCAAAGTCCACAAAGGGAGGTGAGAAGAAAAAGAAAAAAAAAAAAAGAGAAGAAAAAAGGCAAGTCCGGCAGAGCAGGCTTAATTTCAGCACGAGTCAGTGTGGAGCTCTGCGTGACGGCAAAATAACAAGAACAAATTCGACCAAAACAAAACAAAACAAAACGACAGACTCGTGCACTTCTGAACGACGGCACGCAAATTCAGTCACTTTATCATCTCAAGATCGGTTCTTAAAACCGCGTTTCTCTTCTCTTATCAAGTCAGAAACTGATCATCGACTCGATTCCTCCCTCACCATCACCCGTATTTATTTAGAGATGATTAAACAAGGAGATGAATACTGACTTCCCATAAACATCTGTGTACACACACTATGTACACTGTACAAAATTGATATATATATGTATATATATATATATATATATATATATATATATATATATATATATATATATATATATATTTATTTCGAATGATCATTTAATGATTTGAGAATCATTAAAAAGCTGAGCTTGTTGCGGTCCATAGAAGAAGAAAAATACCAGTCCATCTTTTCTGGATGAGGAATGAATAGCACTATTAAATAAATATTTCTGAAAATATACATAGATCAGGTAAAAAAAAAAATTAAAAATTAAAAATAAAATCAATTGGAAGATTGGTAATTTAACCAAGCATTATTATTATTATTATTATTATTACATCTTTAACTGTAAATTTTTACACTATGCTGTAAAATCAGACTGTTATGAGTGTGGGGGAAAAAAAAAAAAAAAAGAAGAAGATGAAGGAAACCAAGGCCAGGTTTCTACCAACAAAAGCCACAAACATGGTGAAATAACTAGCGGTGGATCCCAGGGGTGTTACAGTTTCAAATCTTCACGGGATTATAACCTAGTTGCGGTATTAATCAGCCATTATAAATATAAATAGTTCAGCTCTAAAATCCGATTTGTTCAAAGCCAATATATTTAAATGCTCTCTCTCTCTCTCTCTCTCTCTCTCTCTCACACACACACACACCTACCTGTGACCGCATCATGATAACTGAATTCTGAATTAATACACCAAAATGAAACCATCACAGAAATTCTAATGTTTTCCACTACAAATACTACCTCAAACCATCAACTAACCATTAAAACCATTATCGGTCCTCAATGGTGTCCAGTAGACATAACAAGCCAATATCAATAGAAGGTGATAAATCACTGTTAGAGACGTACAGGGACCATTACAGGTTCCATTAAAACCAGCAGGGTGTCCATAGAACACCCTGGTCTTTGCCCTAGTTATGTTGCTTAGCAACCAAATCTTACTGTTAACAGACTACATCGAATGGTGTTTATAGTGAATATTTTCTAATAATAAAAGTAATTATTCATTCACTGCACATCTGATTTCTAACAAGTTTTGTCGGCGTTTCATGTCGTGCTTAAGGACGCCCGTAACAGTGAGAAAATCACGCACGCTTTCTGTTATTGCTTCTTCTAAAAACGCACAAACCGGTGGTGAAAATGAAAGGAAATATATTTTATATATATATTCTGAATATATAGATATTTGGTAAGATATTCGGATATCTTAGAGTGGTATTTGATCATACACTGTCAGTATTTATCACATTGCTCTTATAAATTGCTTTCAGAGAATGCAGCTTATAACGTGATTTAAAAAAAAACAAAAAAACAAACCCTAATCCACCAACACTGCAAAGAAATTGCATCTGATCAGAGAACATATGTTACATATAGTCAAAGTTATCTTATTGATTATTATAGGAGAACACAAAGCCAAATATAATATTATTAAACCGATTACTAGACATTTATTTATTTATTTATTACTAATTTCAAGCTTTCTAGAAACAAACGCGTAGAATGAGCAAAAAAACCCTTTGATTTATTGTTTATAGAGAACTCTAATCATCTTCTATTTGGGTTCTTGCGATCTTAAAACAGGAAACGTTAGATCACCTCGACTATATTCAACGTTTATTTACACTCGCCAAGATCGCTTCGACTGTTTGGCAGCGTCGTCGAGCAGTGCGCAGAATTTCACTAGTTGTTTGGTCTAGTTCAGTTCTGATCAGCGGTGCCATGAAGATGCTAGGAGCTGCAGCAGAGGTAGGAATGTAACGTTTACAGCAGGAGCAGGTTAAAACGCCGCCAAAGGGTTTTCAGTGTACTCCCGTTCCACCTGCTGAGAAACAGCACCATGCTGGCGCTGTACTATGAAGTGGCCAGTAGGGGGTCCTACTATAGTAACGTTTAATCAACTAGCGTTCAACTTTTGACACCAAACCGGTTTCCTTGCCGCCAAAACGAAAGATTCTGGAGGGAGAGCGATCGTATATAAAACTCACCAGTGTATATACGGTATGCGTGATATCCTACGAGATGAAGATGCGACCATGTATGTGCGGCGAAAGCGCGAGCGCCGGACTGTCTGGGTCCACGAAACAATTCAGACTCACAGGCAGCACGGCGGATCGCGGACGCTCTACTGTCTTCACTCCCATTGGTAGTCGCTGTGCCAAGTCGCTTCAGATTTGCATAACATTTCTCAACTCTGTCATGTCACTGGACACGCCCACATCTAGTCGCCAACGGTCGTCGATGTCGCCGGAAGTCGGCAGCGCTCACTGAAAACGAACGCTCGCTGTGTTGTACGTACCTTTAGCGTACGTCCAGAGGGGCGGGGTTTTCGAATTTTTCATGAGTCAGAGCTGGATACAAAAAAAATTAAAAAAAAAAAAAAAAAAGATAAGAACCACCGGAGTAAGGAACTTGATGAAAATTTGACACGTCTGACGCATCCTGAAGACGTCAGAGCTAACCGTCCGGATCGTACACCGTGAAACCATGACAACCGTAACAACCCGAATGGATCCTGCAGAACTTCACACCCTCGTTATCAGTTTAAAGGCTTTTCTAGATTTTCGGAGATGATAAAATGACTCCTTTGCGGGGGGGTGGGGGTGGGGGGTGGGGGTAGGAGGGGTTACACAGCAAACTGTAGAGCATCAAACGAAATTTAATAGAACATTCAGTACTCCAAAAGAAACATCAAATGAAAATCATTATAATCATTTTGCAACGTTCACTCGTGAACACACTGAATGAAACAATATTTAACGAGATATGAAACGTCTGTTTGAGGAGAAGTGTCCATTTCTCTGGAATCTGCGTATTGCTTGGTGTTTGAGTCTGAAACGAGGTCGGCTTTTATCAAACGGAGTTGATTCATCACGCCCATAACAACGTACGCGCCAAGGGTGTGCAATTATTATATATATATATATATATATATATTTTCAAACGATACAGAAAAGGAATGTCTTGAGAAAAAAAAAAAAAAAAATCAGTCCATTTCTTCAGCCATCAGATTCAACAGAGAGAACCGGAGCGCTGCATTTCCACCTTCCTACATAACACACTTTCTCCGTGGCTTTTATTTATTTATTTATTTATTCATTTATTTCTTAGACTGTGGCCTTTAATGGAGGACGAAACACCAGGACGCCTGGAAATAAGACCTGGACGGCATCCAAACTCCCCTGTGGGGTTCCTGCTTTAACACAAAACCATAACAGCGCCTCTGATTTGCCTGGAGCAGCATGTTTACAGCATCAGGGATCCTCTCGTAATCATCTGATATTGAGATAGGGCTGGGCGATATATCGATATAATATCGATATCGTGATAAATGATTACGCGATACACTCGTCTGAGATATCGTTGGTACGGTGATGTATTTTTTCTTTTAAACGTTTTTAATAAAACTTAACCTTCTTTGTATTCGCAGGCATTAAAGAAAATTCTTTTGTTTATTTTACTACGGACAGTCCGTTAGCCAAGTTATATATCGCGATACACATCGCGTATCGTAGAAATGTCCTCGGCTTTCGCGATGATATCTCGGTCACATCGCTCAGCCTTATATTGAAATCCCGCCTTTTTTTTTTTTTTTTTTTTTATTATTTTTTTTAAAAGGTCTAATTTCTGAAGATTTACATTTTTCTGCTGATCATCCCAAATCGTGAAATCAATTTGAAAGTAGATAGCGATTAGATGCTAAATATAATATGACCAGTATTGTCAAGTGGTGATTAGTGGTGAGATAAGACCCCAGTAATGATGAGGAAATTTCCAGTAATTAAATCAGCGAACAAACTGAACGAGCGAGCAAAAAAAAAAAAAAATAAAAAAAAAAAGGTTCGCCACTTAAACGCGAAAGGTTCTGGAAGCGGGTCATGAATTGTGGGAACTCTAACCAAGCAGATTTGTGACCCTGGGAAGCGTGGGTCAAAACAAAGTGCGAGAAAGCTGTGCTGTGTATTAACTACACATTTTGCCTCATTATTTGCTCAATCTTGCTTGTTGCGCACTAGCTAGCTAACTTTACTAGCTAACTCTCCTCACATCACCTGATATTTCCTCTAGCAGAGCGAAGAAACACCGGCTTGTCGGCTGCATTTCAGCGTACACGGTGGTAACATCACCGTCTTACAACATGAATTCCACGTACGGCCGAGGCTTGGGTTGAAATAACTGACACAGTGAGAACGTATGAGGAAAAAACCAGTGTTATGAAATAGAGAGTTCATTCGTACGACGGTGAGAGTGCAAACCGCGCTAACAAACCAAAGACGCAACAGCAAACTCGGGACCGTATCGACATCGAGGCAAAATGGAAAGCGGAGGTCCTTACTGAACATCACGTGTGTTGCGTTTTCTGAATTTGTTGTTGCGTTTTCTGAATTTGTTATGTTTTCTGAATTTGTTGCGTTTTCTGAATTTGTTGCGTTTTCTGAATTTGTTGTTGCGTTTTCTGAATTTGTTGTTGCGTTTTCTGAATGATTTGTTGCATTTTCTGAATGATTTGTTACGTTTTCTGAATTTGTTGCGTTTTCTGAATAATTTGTTACGTTTTCTGAATGATTTGTTACGTTTTCTGAATTTGTTGTTGCGTTTTCTGAATTTGTTGTTACGTTTTCTGAATTTGTTTCAGAACGTGGGCGGCTGTGGATCAGGTGGTAGAGCGGGTCGTCCACTAATCGTATTGTTGGCGGTTCGATTCCCGGCCCACGTGACTCCACATGCCGAAGTGTCCTCGGGTAAGACACTGAACCCCAAGTTGCTCCCGATGGCAAGTTAGCGCCTTGCATGGCAGCTCTGCTACCATTGGTGTGTGTGTGTGTGTGAATGGGTGAATGAGACACAGTGTAAAGTGCTTTGGATAAAAGCGCTACATAAGTGCGCCATTTGACATGTTTTCGGTTTATAACGCTGCGTTTTCTTCATTTCTGTTGCATTTTTGATTTGCTGAACTCTATTCCGATTCTGCCGTTGCATTTCCTGAACTTGCTCTAGTGTTATCGGCTTGATGTCGCGTCTTCCTATTTTCTGTTGCGTTTTCTGAATTTGCCGTTCGCTCGTGCTGATTGGTTGCCTTCCGGGATTCGTTGCGATTTCTGATTTGCGCTCGTGTTTTCTGGTTCTGCTCTCGCAGTGTTTTTTGTTTTGCGTTCGTGTATTTAGTCTGTTAGCGTGTTTTGCACTTCTGGGCCAACATCCATTTGGACTGAGAGTACAGAACTGAACTGCCACAGATTCTTTTCTCTGAGCCTGTCTGCAAACATACGGACGCATATTGTTTACTCGAAGAAAAAAAAAAAAACAACAAAACAAAACTTTTTTTTTTTTTTTTTTTTTTAAAGCCATGATGTCATGAACTTTGAACTATTTTCAATCGAGTGACGAGATCTTGACCGGAAAACCTCGATGAGTCTCCTGTGTCCGTAGGTTTGTTTACCTCTGGAAGTCTGGATAACCAATCAGATTACGACGTTCGGGATTTTGAAGCTTGTGGCCAGAAACGTGTACGATACATATGAGACCTTGCGTAAAAGGATCAAACTGTACTGTTCCTTGTCCCCCAGATGGCACCATCAAGGGTAGACCTTTTGAACCACGAGGAAAAGTACAGCTTTGCAGCTTTATTTCTGAGAGCGTGAGGCTGAGGCTTATTGTGATATTTCACTCTATCGACAGGTTCCTGACACCTGCTTGACTCGAAAGCATAAAAATGTAATTTAGACCAACTTTCACGACGTGATTGGAAGAGCTGTAGATTTCCCGAGTGGCTTATTTTGGGCTGATTATTGAATTACTGTCAGGTCAGATGTGTCCCTGTGCTTCAGAAGAAGACCTAGAAGAAACAAACCTTCAAATGAAAAAAATTGAAATGCGTAACTCGTAACAGAACAAGCTGAGAAATGGCAATCATATAAGACACACAGAGTTGCTGGAATGCTTTTCCAACCCCTTCACACAAGATGTTCCTCACACTCCAGTCCATTTGCTGCTCTCTCTCCTTCCTCCCTCTATCAGGGTTTTAGAGTCCTGTCCTGGTGTCCTGTATTTACAGCAGCCATCGGAACAACAAAGACACGTGTGGAAGGTAAAAATCCACCAGGTTTTTGTCTGGAGCAGATGGAGGAAGAGGACGATTTTGAGGACAGTCTCTCTGTCTGTCGCTGGATCGTTCCTCAGCGTCCCCGAACCACTGTTAGGAGATGATGGCGGGAGACCACCGCACCACCGTGAGATTGTCCGCACTCACTGACCGCTTCTTGGCTGCTTTTCTCAAGTCTTTGTACTTGTCGTCGCAGAGCCTGGAGATCGCCTGAGAAAGAGCAGAAGGTGTCTGGGCTTTATGAAATTCCTAAACCTCATCACCGCAAAACTCCAGAACGCAAAGGAGTGATTTCTATCGATTACAGCAGGTAACTACGAGGACGGACGGGTCAGAGGGTGAGCGCTGGCTGCGTCCTCTACCCGCGGGAGAAAAAAAAAAGAACGAAGGCCAAAAGAAAGCCTACGGAAAGACAGCGGCAGGAAGATGAAGAAAGAAAGCAATGAAGGAAAAGACTAACCGGAAGACAGAAAGAAGATCTGACAGAAGGACAAAAAAAAAAAAGCAAGTTGGAAAAGAAGGAAGAAAAGAAAAATAAATACAGTCTGAAAGAAAGAAAGACTGACAAAGATGAGAGGTAGAAAGAAGGAAAGGCAAATAAAAAAAAGAGATAGAAAGAAAGAAGACTGACAGGCAGAAAAAAGAGAAAGAAATACAAAAAGAAAGAATGACACAAAGAAAGAAAGACAAAGAAAGGCACAAAAAGAAAAGACAGAAAAAGAAAGAAAAAGGACTGACAGGCAAAAAAAAAAGAGAAAGAAAGGCACACAGAAAAGAAAGAAGGAAAGAAAAAGAAAGAAAGAGACAAAGAAAGAAAGAAAGAAAGAAAAAAGAGAAAGAAAGAAAGCCACAGACAGAAAAGAAAGGCAAAAAGAAGGACAGAAAGAAAGACAGACAGAATGAAACAAAGAAAGAAAGACAGAAAGAAAGACAGACAGAACAGACAGAATGAAACAAAGAAAGAAAGACAGAGAGAAAGGAATGGAAGAAAGACAGAGAAAGAAGATAAACAGACAAAGAAAAAAGAAAGAAAGAAAGAGAGAAAGGAATGGAAGAAAGACAGAGAAAGAAGACAAACAGACAAAGAAAAAAAGAAAGAAAGAAAGAGAGAAAGAAAGAAAGAGAGAAAGGAATGGAAGAAAGACAGAGAAAGAAGACAAACAGACAGAAAGAAAGAAAGAGAGAAAGGAATGGAAGAAAGACAGAGAAAGAAGACAAACAGACAGAAAGGAAGAAAGAGAGAAAGGAATGGAAGAAAGACAGAGAAAGAAGACAAACAGACAGAAAGAAAGAAAGAGAGAAAGGAATGGAAGAAAGACAGAGAAAGAAGACAAACAGACAGAAAGGAAGAAAGAGAGAAAGGAATGGAAGAAAGACAGAGAAAGAAGACAAACAGACAGAAAGGAAGAAAGAGAGAAAGGAATGGAAGAAAGACAGAGAAAGAAGACAGACAGACAGAATGACAGACAGACAGAATGAAAGAAAGAGACAGTATGGAAGAAAGACAGGCAGGCAGACAGGCAGACGGACAGACAGACAGTATCTTTCAGTCAGTAAAGATCAGCCGTGTTTCCCACTTGCTGAAGCGCTTGTCCTCGGAGCAGCTATGAGAAAAGCCAGGAGAGAAAAGGAGCTCGCTGTGGCTAACAGATTTATCCTCCGCTGCCACGGAACACACAGTCTGCAGTAACTAATCTCCTGCCCTGGAAAACTATTAAACATGACGTCAAAGTGTGAATCAGACGGACATGGAGATGGACTAGGAAAAGGCTGAAGAGCCAGATGTTCAGACAGATGTTCCAGTGTGATGAAGCTGAAGCTATCAGAAGGAAGTGTGAGCTCTCACCTCTAGTTTCTGGGCCTTGTCTCTGCTCAGAGGCTCCAGAGGGAAGTTCAGGTTGTTGGCCTCAGACAGCGACCGCAGATCAAAGTAGTACTTAGCATAAACACTCGACGGCACGTTGATGTTAAACTGCAGCAGCTCCAGAAACTGTCTCTCCAGCTCGTTCCTAAAAACCCGGAGAGAGTGAGAGAGAAGAGTGAGAGAAGAGTGAGAGAGAGGAGAGTGAGAGAGAGAGAGTGAGAAGAGGGAGAGAGTGAGTGAGTGAGAGAGAAAAGAGTGAGAGAGAGAAGAGTGAGTGAGAGAGAGAAGAGTGAGAAGAGTGAGTGAGAGAGTGAGAAGAGTGAGTGAGAGAGAGAGAAGAGGGAGAGAGTGAGTGAGTGAGTGAGAAAAGAGTGAGGAGAGAGTGAGAAGAGGGAGAGAGTGAGTGAGTGAGAGAGAAGAGTGAGGAGAGAGTGAGAGAGAGAGTGAGAAACAGAGAAGAGAGTGATAAGAGTGAGAGAGTGAGAAGAGTGAGTGAGAAAGAGTGAGTGAGAAAGAGTGAGAGAGAGAACAATGAGAAGAGTGAGAAGAGTGAGTGAGAGAGTGAGAAGAGTGAGTGAGTGAGAGAGAGAAGAGTGTGAGAGAGAAAGAAGAGTGAGGATAGAGTGAGGAGAGTGAGGAGAGAGAGAGAGAGAGAGAGAGAGAGAGAAGAGTGAGGAGAGAGTGAGAGAGAAAAGAGAGAGAGAAAAGAGACTCTCAGCTGTGTTGTAATCAGACGATGATGAACTATCTGAAGGAAGGAACGTGGAAATGAGAAGGAAATACTAACAAACACGAAAGAAAAGAACAACTGACAGGCAAAAGGAAAAGCCAACAGGAAGAAAGGAAGAACGGATATATATGAGCGAAAGAGAGAGAGAGAGACACAGGACAACATAAAAAAAAACAGACAGAAAGTCAGACAGACAAAAGAAAGCAAGCAGACAGACAGAAAAGGAGAGACAGACAGACATGAAGACGCCCAAAACCATAACTAAGGATCAAGTACATAACCTGCGCTAGTGTAAGACATGAGCTACATAACCATTCAAATGAAGATACACAAATATACACCAACATCTGCTTACACTGTTTACACTAAATATATCCAAAAGGCTCTGAAACACACACACACGTACACGCACACACGCACGCACGCACGCACGTACATGCACACACACACACATACACACAGGTACACACACACGTGCGCGCGCACGCACCCTCGTGTCTCTTACACCTTTTTAACCAAACCCTCTGTGCCGCTCGGTGTGTGGTCTT
>NC_071255.1:32547689-32565189 GCF_023375685.1 Ictalurus furcatus
TAAAATCTAAATCACATGCACTGCTGGAAATGAACCACAGGGGGCGCTGGTTTCGACACAGACTGAACCGCTGTAACATAAGAGTGATAAACCACATGGAGGACTTGTCTACAAACCCAAACCAAAGCAAACCAAATTGGATATACACCTTAAATCCTGATGACGGCTCTGCTCGTTTCTCACTTGACTGAGCCACACTAAGTGTGTATTGATTTCTATCACAGCTGATGAAAACGGCAATCTGGCTCTAACAAACCGCTTCTCAAATCAATGCTGAAATCTTCTCGACCATTTTCCATAAACACCGCGGCTCAGATTAGCCTCTTTCACATGGCGTGTCGATTCAGAGCACCGCTCACAGATTTTTTTTTTGCAGCTTTTAGTGCAATTGTTATCTGGATAAGAGCTGCTCAAGCACCAACATAGTGATAACAAGGAAAAGGCAATGGTTTGTTGCATCCCCTTATCAAGTTTACAACAGGTAGAAGTCATAAACTTTAATAACGTGGACTTCATGGAGAGAGCGGAGCACGGTTTCTCCCCGACTACCAGCGCAACCAATCCGATCGCAGTTCCCACTCCTAATTCCATTATAACCAATCCTACTGTCGTTCCCACCCCTTCTTCCATTATAACCAATCCGTTCTCAGTTCCCACCCCTTATTCCATTATGACCAATCCAATCTCAGTTCCCACCCCTAATTCCATTATAACCAATCCGATCTCAGTTCCCACCCCTAATTCCATTATAACAATCCGATCTCAGTTCCCACCCCAATTCCATTATAACCAATCCGATCTCAGTTCCCACCCCAATTCCATTATAACAATCCGATCTCAGTTCCCACCCCTAATTCCATTGTAACCAATCCGATCTCAGTTCCCACTCCAATTCCATTATAACAATCCGATCTCAGTTCCCACCCCTAATTCCATTGTAACCAATCCGATCTCAGTTCCCACTCCAATTCCATTATAACAATCCGATCTCAGTTCCCACCCCTAATTCCATTGTAACCAATCCGATCTCAGTTCCCACCCCGATTCCATTATAACAATCCGATCTCAGTTCCCACCCCTAATTCCATTGTAACCAATCCGATCTCAGTTCCCACTCCGATTCCATTATAACAATCCGATCTCAGTTCCCACCCCTAATTCCATTGTAACCAATCCGATCTCAGTTCCCACTCCAATTCCATTATAACCAATCCGATCTCAGTTCCCACTCCAATTCCATTATACCAATCAGTTCCCAACCCTAATTCCACAATAACCAATCCAATCTCAGTTCCCACCCTAATTTAATTATAACTAATCCGATCTCTGTTACCACCCCTAATTCCACAATAACCAATCCATGTTCCACCCCTTATTCCATTATAACCAATCCTACTGTCGTTCCCACCCCTTCTTCCATTATAACCAATCCGAACTCAGTTCCCACTCCAATTCCATTATAACAATCCGATCTCAGTTCCCACCCCTAATTCCATTGTAACCAATCCGATCTCAGTTCCCACTCCAATTCCATTATACCAATCAGTTCCCAACCCTAATTCCACAATAACCAATCCAATCTCAGTTCCCACCCTAATTTAATTATAACTAATCCGATCTCTGTTACCACCCCTAATTCCACAATAACCAATCCATGTTCCACCCCTTATTCCATTATAACCAATCCTATCTCTGTTCCCACACCAAATGACATACACACACACACACACACATACATTTTATATATATATATATATATATATATATATATATATATATATATATATATATATATATATATATATATATATATATAAATAGTAAGACTATCACATTTACTCTCCACCTGTTGCCTCTTAGAGGATATGGAGCAATCCATCTGTCTGGATCCATGTCTGGTATCTATGCAATAACCCTTTTATACCTGAACACTAACAGTGTCTCCTACAGGTTGAGCGTGGAAACAGGAAGGGGCTTTAAATCCTCAACATAGAGTGAAAAAAAACACTAACATTTACGCAGTTGCTCTAGAAAAGTGACACTAACATGACATTTAGTAAGTTGTAAAGACCTGTTTCTTTCTTTCTTTCTTTTTTTTTTTTTTTAACTCCAGACTCTCTTGAGATGAACAGCATAACTATAACACACTAACACACACACACACACAGACACTCCAGGCGTCTACAGGTGTGGCTTTGCCAGTAATCTGTGTGTACAGGTGCGAGATATGACACAAACCTGATTTAGCATCCGCGCTGTCTCTGAGGTGTGAGGACAGACGACAGGCTAAAATAAGCTAGTTTTCCTGACCACAAAAGCCCACAGACAGCTGCATCATATCATACCTCACTGCAATGTGATCTCTGTGATATCACTCATCAACCCTGTTTCGACGGGCCTTGTGCTGGACTAAAACGGAAATAAACGTATTATCGGCCTATCATTGCATTGAGCTAAAATCTCATTAGGAATAACCCAAGTTCATCAATTTTAGCTAAAATACATGGCTTTTATCTGCCCCAGGAGAACATTTACAGATTACAAATCTAAAAAAAAACCAAAAAAAAAACAAAACAAAAAAAAAAAGCATTTCCTATTATTACAAAAATAAAGCAGAATTTTTTTCATACAAAGCGAAGATAAGTAAGTTTTGGAGTAAGTAAGTAAGTAACCTTAAGTAAGTAAGGTTCAGTTAATGAAACCTGAACGGATATGAAGGCGTCTTTCTTCATTATTCGTTCATTCATTCGTTGCTGTATTTCTATTTATTGTTTTACGAGATGAGTAGTGAGTCCAAAGGTCACGTTACGATCAGTGTAATTAGCTCATGAGCGTTCACGTCTTCTGGAAAACGTGTAACCCCCAGTGATTTCCTGAAAGCTCAGATGTAAACGTGATAAACGAACACGATTAGACAAACCGCTGCACCTCACACAGTTGAAGGCAGTGAGGATTCAACTCCTACGCGTGTTCCGAAAACGGTCCTGTTCATTTTCTAGCGTTGACTAAATAATAAATAAAATCATGTCCTTTAGGTTCTTATACTTTATTCTTATGTTAAAACGCTCATTTTTCAAGTTAATTACTGTCATAAAAAACAAAAAAAAACACTCTAACCCTTAATTAAAACGACTAAATGCCAGTCATATATCATAAGCTTTGTATATTAAAAAAAAAAGTCTGTGATTATATACAGGAACCAAATAATCATGATAAATGACCATTTAAGCCTCAAGTCTGAAGACCTGGTTTAGTTTGTGCTGAGATAAGTCTTTCCGGTTCATGCTACGCTTTACCCCTAAGCCCTGCTTGTTTCACCCTCATGACGTGAGCCTCACCAGCGTGACGATGGCGCACTCGGCCATGAGCTGAGCGGCGCTGAAGAGCGTCCGGACGAACCGGTAGATCTGCTTTGCTCCGGATCGTGTTTATCGTAATCCGCTGGAACCTCCGACTTCTGCAGCAGACAGACACGACAAATCCCACGATCATTAACACTGAAGTGCGCGGTGACGTGCGTCTCTATATACTGCACGTTTGGGGTTGTTTAGTTTTTTTTATAATAATAATAATAATAATAATAATAATAATGAAAGTAGACATCAGCAAGCTTATGCTAGTTTAAAAAGAGTATGTCTTGAGTTGAGCTTTAAAAATGTCACAGGTCTGAGCTTCCCTAAGTTCACGAGGAAGAGAGGTCCAAAGGGAAGGAGCAGAGACAGAAACAGCCCTGTCACTCAGAGGTTTTAAGCGGGTTTGTGGACAACAAATTAGACTCTGAGGAGCGCAGTCTGCGACTTGGGGTGTAAGGGATTAACAAAGCAGATAAATAACGAGGAGCCAAGCCATGTAATGCTTTGTATGTCAGCATCATCATTTAACCTCGACCGGGAGCCAGTGCAAGGACCCCAGAAGAGGAGTAATATGACTGCATGTCATATTACACGTCCTAGTCGGGATTCTGGCAGCAGAGTTTTCATACTGGAGCTTTCCGAATGTGGATTTAGAAACTCCGGCTAAAACGGCGTTAGAGTAATCTATCCGTGAGACAACGGATGAGTTTATCAGCTTTTCAGCTACAGAGAAATTTAGCATAGGGTGCAGTCTTGCTATATTTCTGAAAAAAGTGAAAAAAAGGATGCTTTTAACAGTGCTCTGTACAAAAGAATCGAATGTAACGTCTGGCAACAAAAATGACTCGGAGGTTCCTCGATAGCACGTTACGTCAGCGCGAGACTTACCGACAGCGGATGAAGCTTCTCATCAAATATGTCCAACACCGTCCGTCCATCTACATCTCTGAAATGACCAAAGAGACCGAATCAGAGCAAAGGATATTTGTCAGGAAATGATCAAATATCAAAGACTTGTACACCCCCACACACACACACACACACACAACAGATGGTCGTCTCTCTCACAAGTCATGACTCCTAGCATCGATTCGAATGCATTGTGTATGTAGCGGAAACGTTAGCGAGCGCCAAATCATCGTTCTCTGAAGTTGAAGGAATGATGGTTTATCAGCCTAAATGTACACACTCGCCGTCTGATGTAAACCACGATGTGTTTCAGGACACGCAGGAACTCTGAGAATGTGGGGTTTCCTCTGTGAACACTATGAATTCGGACTTTCACTTTATGATGATTTATTTCAGCTCGGACTGGGACGGAGCGAAATTCTTATACGTCACAATACGCTCGTCACAGGTATCCGGTCCGTACAGGATTTCAGAGTTTTTTTTTGCAATTATTGTGGACAAAATAGCTCGATTTTGCTGCGGCTTTTTTTTTTTCTAAATTTACGATGCGACTTGGGAGTTTTTTGTGCTTTTGTTTTTTTTTACCACTTGAATTGCTGAAATTGCAATCGTATGAAATAGTTCTGCACGGTCTTTCACAGTGATGTTTGTCGCTCAATCGGACCTTCTAGCTGTTTTCAAGCTCGACGCACGTGAATGGAATACAGCTTCGGCTGAAGGCGCGTCGCGACGACGTCACGTGACGCGTCTCGGCCCAGATCTGCGGGAAATCGTCGCGAAAAACTGAAAGCCCCTCCGGATATTACGGAGCTTGCTCGATTCACAAAATCCTGGAAGGACTGGATATCGGGATTTTCACGGAGGCGGCTGACGCTCGCATCATCGACGTCGTGGTTCGAGGTTCGTGCTCGGCGGACGGTTAGCGACCCCGACCCCACCTCTTCAAGCGGGTTCGGAGCGATCACACTAGTCAAACGAACTGGGGGGGGGGGTTAACGTGCTCGGGCATGGTACAGATCACCTAGTGTGCTATACACCCTTACAATCAACTGTTATATGCTGATTTTATTAACATGTAATGAATAAAATGTTTCATTGCCCTGTTAAACTGTGCATTCATGATGCGAAAAAAACCCCAACTATAAATACATTTAACTAATATCTTCTGTAACTCTGCTACGCAAAATACAGTTCCGCACACACGCCTTTAATCCCTCTTGATCAGAGAGGTGATGGCGGTACCCACTGGATCCTGAGCCCATGGAGCTCACTTCAGAAGACCGTGGCATTTAGCACTATGGATCATGAGCTATTTTTAAGGTGCGGTGCCAGGCTTTGAAGCGACATCGACATTCCCACTCAATAAACACTCTGCGTCCTTCGTAGCACCTGTGCTGTGGAGAACACGCGCTCAGATCAGTAATAAAGACATGCCTCATAATGACGTGAACCCCTACCCTGTTCTTTATGTGGTAGTAGATGGCAAGAGCAACACTGTGGACAGAAAAGAGAGGATGAAATACACTGATGCAGAGACGAGTCCGTAATAAAGTAACTTCGACGACGTCGGTGCTGATAACGTCTCGGTTCTGATTGGTCAGAACGGACTGGTCAGCTCTGACAGTCAGACCGAGTGTAGGTATGATCATCGTCCGTTTCATTCAGACATCCTTGTCAAGTTATGAGGGTTGTATTTTTTTTTGTATTTTAAGATTTGTAACATCTTTGTTGTGCGTGTGGAGCGACATGACTTCGTACCATTTGATGGTGTATTTGAGATTGGGTTGGCTGACCGTGCTGTCATCCAGGAAGATAGTCGAGCAGGAGCTGTACTTGCGTCTCATTGGACCAGATGGGTGTTGCTAAATCATCACACACACACACACACACACACACACACACACACACACACGTTATTATCAAGCATGAAGCATGAACATCCAACCTGCAAACCGCTGAAACCAGGCCATGCCAATAGAGAGAGAGAGAGAGAGAGAGAGAGAGAGGGGGGGGGGGGGAGAAAGATGGGATGAGACAGAGACAGAGTTGGCCAAAGAAAGAGAGAGCGAGGAGAGAGAGTGGGAGATATATAGGATAAGACAGAGAGAGAGATGAGAGAGAGAGATGGATAGGATGAGCCAGAGAGATGGGATGAGACAGAGATAGACAGAGTTGGGCAGAGAGAGAGAGATGGACAGGATTAGACAGAGAGAGAGAGAGAGGGACATATATAAACACACACAAACATATACACATATATATATATATATATATATATATATATATATATATATCTATATATATATATATCTATCTATCTATCTATCTATCTATCTATATATATATATATAGAGAGAGAGAGAGAGAGAGAGAGAGAGAGAGAGTTGGGGATAAATAGATAGATATATAGATGGATAGAGAGAGAGTTGGGGATAGATTGAGAGAGAGATAGATAGATAGATAGATAGAGTGTTGTGTGTGTGGTGTTGAGAGTGTTGAGAGTGTTGTGTGTGGTGTTGAGAGTGTTGAGAGTGTTGTGTGTGTGGTGTTGAGAGTGTTGTGTGTGTGTGTGTGGTGTTGAGAGTGTTGTGTGTGTGTGTGGTGTTGAGAGTGTTGTGTGTGTGGTGTTGAGAGTGTTGTGTGTGTGTGTGGTGTTGAGAGTGTTGTGTGTGTGTGGTGTTGAGAGTGTTGTGTGTGTGGTGTTGAGAGTGTTGTGTGTGTGGTGTTGAGAGTGTTGTGTGTGTGGTGTTGAGAGTGTTGTGTGTGTGTGTGTGGTGTTGAGAGTGGTGTGTGTGTGTGTGGTGTTGAGAGTGTTGTGTGTGTGGTGTTGAGAGTGCTGTGTGTGTGGTGTTGAGAGTGTTGTGTGTGTGTGGTGTTGAGAGTGTTGTGTGTTGTGTGTGTGGTGTTGAGAGTGTTGTGTGTTGTGTGTGTGGTGTTGAGAGTGTTGTGTGTTGTGTGTGTGGTGTTGAGAGTGTTGTGTGTGTGTGGTGTTGAGAGTGTTGTGTGTGTGTGGTGTTGAGAGTGTTGTGTGTGTGGTGTTGAGAGTGTTGTGTGTTGTGTGTGTGGTGTTGAGAGTGTTGTGTGTGTGTGTGGTGTTGAGAGTGTTGTGTGTGTGTGGTGTTGAGAGTGTTGTGTGTGTGGTGTTGAGAGTGTTGTGTGTGTGGTGTTGAGAGTGTTGTGTGTGTGTGGTGTTGAGAGTGTTGTGTGTGTGTGTGTGGTGTTGAGAGTGTTGTGTGTGTGTGTGGTGTTGAGAGTGTTGTGTGTGTGGTGTTGAGAGTGTTGTGTGTGTGTGGTGTTGAGAGTGTTGTGTGTGTGGTGTTGAGAGTGTTGTGTGTGTGGTGTTGAGAGTGTTGTGTGTGTGTGTGGTGCTGAGTGCGTTGTGTGTGTGTGTGGTGTTGAGAGTGTTGTGTGTGTGGTGTTGAGAGTGTTGTGTGTGTGTGTGGTGCTGAGTGCGTTGTGTGTGTGTGTGGTGTTGAGAGTGTTGTGTGTGTGGTGTTGAGAGTGTTGTGTGTGTGGTGTTGAGAGTGTTGTGTGTGTGTGTGGTGTTGAGAGTGTTGTGTGTGTGTATGTGTGTGTGTGGTGTTGAGAGTGGTGTGTGTGTGTGTGTGGTGTTGAGAGTGGTGTGTGTGTGTGTGGTGTTGAGAGTGTTGTGTGTGTGTATGTGTGTGTGTGGTGTTGAGAGTGGTGTGTGTGTGTGTGTGGTGTTGAGAGTGGTGTGTGTGTGTGTGGTGCTGAGTGCGTTGTGTGTGTGTGTGGTGTTGAGAGTGTTGTGTGTGTGGTGTTGAGAGTGTTGTGTGTGTGGTGTTGAGAGTGTTGTGTGTGTGGTGTTGAGAGTGTTGTGTGTGTGGTGTTGAGAGTGTTGTGTGTTGTGTGTGTGGTGTTGAGAGTGTTGTGTGTTGTGTGTGTGGTGTTGAGAGTGTTGTGTGTGTGTGTGGTGTTGAGAGTGTTGTGTGTGTGTGTGGTGTTGAGAGTGTTGTGTGTGTGTGTGTGTGTGTGGTGTTGAGAGTGGTGTGTGTGTGTGTGTGGTGTTGAGAGTGTTGTGTGTGTGTGTGTGTGTGTGGTGTTGAGAGTGGTGTGTGTGTGTGTGTGGTGTTGAGAGTGTTGTGTGTGTGTGTGGTGTTGAGAGTGTTGTGTGTGTGTGTGTGGTGTTGAGAGTGTTGTGTGTGTGTGTGGTGTTGAGAGTGTTGTGTGTGTGGTGTTGAGAGTGTTGTGTGTGTGTGTGTGTGGTGTTGAGAGTGTTGTGTGTGTGTGTGTGGTGTTGAGAGTGTTGTGTGTGTGGTGTTGAGAGTGTTGTGTGTGTGTGTGTGTGGTGTTGAGAGTGTTGTGTGTGTGTGTGTGGTGTTGAGAGTGTTGTGTGTGTGGTGTTGAGAGTGTTGTGTGTGTGTATGTGTGTGTGTGGTGTTGAGAGTGGTGTGTGTGTGTGTGTGGTGTTGAGAGTGGTGTGTGTGTGTGTGTGGTGCTGAGTGCGTTGTGTGTGTGTGTGGTGTTGAGAGTGTTGTGTGTGTGGTGTTGAGAGTGTTGTGTGTGTGGTGTTGAGAGTGTTGTGTGTGTGGTGTTGAGAGTGTTGTGTGTGTGTGTGTGTGGTGTTGAGAGTGTTGTGTGTGTGTGTGTGGTGTTGAGAGTGTTGTGTGTGTGGTGTTGAGAGTGTTGTGTGTTGTGTGTGTGGTGTTGAGAGTGTTGTGTGTGTGTGGTGTTGAGAGTGTTGTGTGTGTGTGTGGTGTTGAGAGTGGTGTGTGTGTGTGTGTGTGTGTGTGGTGTTGAGAGTGGTGTGTGTGTGTGTGTGGTGTTGAGAGTGTTGTGTGTGTGTGTGGTGTTGAGAGTGTTGTGTGTGTGGTGTTGAGAGTGTTGTGTGTGTGGTGTTGAGAGTGTTGTGTGTGTGTGTGTGTGGTGTTGAGAGTGTTGTGTGTGTGTGTGTGGTGTTGAGAGTGTTGTGTGTGTGGTGTTGAGAGTGTTGTGTGTGTGGTGTTGAGAGTGTTGTGTGTGTGGTGTTGAGAGTGTTGTGTGTGTGTGTGGTGTTGAGAGTGTTGTGTGTGTGTGTGTGTGTGGTGTTGAGAGTGTTGTGTGTGTGTGTGTGTGTGGTGTTGAGAGTGGTGTGTGTGTGTGTGTGGTGTTGAGAGTGTTGTGTGTGTGGTGTTGAGAGTGTTGTGTGTGTGGTGTTGAGAGTGTTGTGTGTGTGGTGTTGAGAGTGTTGTGTGTGTGTGTGGTGTTGAGAGTGTTGTGTGTGTGGTGTTGAGAGTGTTGTGTGTGTGGTGTTGAGAGTGTTGTGTGTGTGTGTGTGTGGTGTTGAGAGTGTTGTGTGTGTGTGTGTGGTGTTGAGAGTGTTGTGTGTGTGTGTGTGTGGTGTTGAGAGTGTTGTGTGTGTGTGTGTGTGGTGTTGAGAGTGTTGTGTGTGTGGTGTTGAGAGTGTTGTGTGTGTGGTGTTGAGAGTGTTGTGTGTGTGGTGTTGAGAGTGTTGTGTGTGTGTGTGTGTGGTGTTGAGAGTGTTGTGTGTGTGGTGTTGAGAGTGTTGTGTGTGTGGTGTTGAGAGTGTTGTGTGTGTGTGGTGTTGAGAGTGTTGTGTGTGTGTGGTGTTGAGAGTGTTGTGTGTGTGTGTGTGTGTGTGGTGTTGAGAGTGGTGTGTGTGTGTGTGTGGTGTTGAGAGTGTTGTGTGTGTGTGTGTGGTGTTGAGAGTGTTGTGTGTGTGTGTGGTGTTGAGAGTGTTGTGTGTGTGTGTGGTGTTGAGAGTGTTGTGTGTGTGGTGTTGAGAGTGTTGTGTGTGTGTGGTGTTGAGAGTGTTGTGTGTGTGTGGTGTTGAGAGTGTTGTGTGTGTGTGGTGTTGAGAGTGTTGTGTGTTGTGTGTGTGGTGTTGAGAGTGTTGTGTGTGTGTGGTGTTGAGAGTGTTGTGTGTGTGTGGTGTTGAGAGTGTTGTGTGTGTGTGGTGTTGAGAGTGTTGTGTGTGTGTGTGTGTGGTGTTGAGAGTGTTGTGTGTGTGGTGTTGAGAGTGTTGTGTGTGTGTGTGTGTGTGTGGTGTTGAGAGTGTTGTGTGTGTGTGTGTGGTGTTGAGAGTGTTGTGTGTGTGGTGTTGAGAGTGTTGTGTGTGTGTGGTGTTGAGAGTGTTGTGTGTGTGTGGTGTTGAGAGTGTTGTGTGTGTGGTGCTGAGTGCGTTGTGTGTTTGGTGTTGAGAGTGTTGTGTGTGTGTGTGTGGTGTTGAGAGTGTTGTGTGTTGTGTGTGTGGTGTTGAGAGTGTTGTGTGTGTGGTGTTGAGTGTGTTGTGTGTGTGTGGTGTTGAGAGTGTTGTGTGTTGTGTGTGTGGTGTTGAGAGAGAAACTTACGTGGTTCACATACATGCTTTTCCTCTTTTCCCGAACTGTAAAGAGAAACCGTGTGTGTCAGTGAAACGCGTCTCGGCAAAACACTGAGCATCACATGAACACAATCTAATCTAAAGCATCAGCAGCACCAGCCAAAGCCACTGCACACACACACACACACACACACAACAGCAGAAACACACACACACACAACAGCAGAAACACACACACATCAGCACACACACACACACATCAGCACACACACACACACACATCAGCACACACACACACACATAATAGCACACATCAGCACACACACACCCCAGCACACACACCAGCACACACACACACACATCAGCACACGCACACACACACACGCACACACCCCAGCACACGCACACACACACACCCCAACACACACGCACACACACCCCAGCACACACACACACACACACATCAGCACAAACACACACACACACACAACAGCAGAAACACACACATCAGCACACACACACACACATCAGCACACACACACACACACATCAGCACACACACACACACATCAGCACACGCACACACACATCAGCACACGCACACACACATCAGCACACGCACACACACATCAGCACACGCACACACACACACGCACACACCCCAGCACACGCACACACACCCATACCAGCACACACACACACACACATCAGCACAAACACACACACACACAACAGCAGAAACACACACACATCAGCACACACACACACACACATCAGCACACACACACACATCAGCACACACACACACATCAGCACACACACACACATCAGCACACACACACACACATAATAGCACACATCAGCACACACACACCCCAGCACACAGATACACACACCCCACGCACACACACCAGCACACACACACACACACATCAGCACACGCACACACACACACACACGCACACACCCCAGCACACGCACACACACACACCCCAACACACACGCACACACACCCCAGAACACGCACACACATACCAGCACACGCACACACATACCAGCACACGCACACACATACCAGCACACACACACAAACACCAGCGCTCACACACACACATCAGCGCACACACACAAACACACCAGCACACACACACACCAGTGCACACACACACACACACACACACAACAGCGCGCACACACACACACACCAGCACACACACACACACACACCAGCGCACACATACACACCAGCGCACACACACACACACCAGCACACACACACACACACACACCAGCACACACTCAGCAGCACACACACACGCAAACACACACCAGCACACACGAGCACACACGCATACAACACCGGCACACACACACACAAACACCGGCGGACACACACACAAACACCGGCAGACACACACACAAACACCGGCAGACACACACACAAACACCGGCACAAACACCGGCACACATAAGCACACACACCAGCACACACACACACACACACACCAGCACACACACACACACACACACACACCAGCACACACACACACCAGCACACACACATCAGGAATGAAGATGATTACAGCGTTAGGGCCGTGTTTGCTCCGATTCTTAGTCAGCGTTTAATAAATCCCTCTGTTCCTTTGCCTCCACCACAAATTCACTCCGACGCTCAAGTCGTATTTGTGCGGGTTTAGGCGTTTGTGTGCAGGAAGCTCAGAGTCTCTGCTTCAAACACAAACTCCATTAACACTCCGAGTGTGGGGAGATAGGAAGCGGATACTGTTACACCGACGAGGGGGAATGAGGTGTGAGCTTTTTTCATCTGGAACTAAACGCACCCTGGGTGTAACAGACGCTCAGTCTAATTCAAATTCAGCCACGAGGGACTTACGCTCATGATGAGCCAGAACTCCAGACAACACTGTTTCTGTGTGCGTGTGGCTCCCTGCAGTCCCACACCTCTGTATATACATTATATACACACACACACACACACACACACACATAGTTTCGACTTGTGCGGACACCACAAAACAGCTTAAGCAAGAACAGTATGGTGCTGCACACATAACAGCTATAGCAGCATGCATGAGCCATTTTGGCTTCTAGACTGCTGACTGACTCTACACCACACACACACACACACACACACACACACACACACACACCATGTCTAATGTCAGCCTGCATCACTGTATCACATGAGCCTGTACCACAACATGAAAACAGTGGCATTCTCCTCCTGACTGAACTCAATCAGCCAGGACGTGTCCGGCGTCTGAAAGAGGCTTCTTTTAGTTTTGTTCTAGAGCCTCGCGAACCTTATGCTGCTAACAAGTAACAGAATCTTTCCGTTTGAAGCCGAGCGAAAGTCATGGTTCTGGCTCAAGTTGACATGTTTTGTACACTGCGTAAGAAATAAAACACTCGCGTTTTAGGAAAATAATCAACGACAGGACGGAGGGGCGTGACCCAACACGACGACGTGTTACCGTTACTATAGCGTCGTCCTGTCGTGCCTCCTGACCATTGCTGATTGATGACAGTATCGCCCCTGACCTTGCTGGTGCGTATACTGCTCCAGCAGTGGAGAACAGAAGGGGGCGTGGCCAGATGTACGTAACGTGTTTACGTCATTACGGCAGAAATATCCCTGAAGCTGGGTACAAGCTACTGATAGCTGGTCAGGTTAATAAAGTCGGGAAATGTTCGCAAAACTGAAGTCGGGACCATAAATTCACACAAGTTATTATCTGTAACTAGGCTGATTATAAAATTGAAATAAACTGACAATACGTATTAAATTCTCGTATAGCGACGTAATTGTGGGGAACACGACATTTTTTGCGTTTGTCTGATTTAAAATCCCCGTTCGTGTTCTTCAAGCGAAGATGTAACTGGTTTTGCGAGCACGGAGAAAGATGTCTCGTCTTCCGCCCGAATTCGGACGGTTAAGGCAGTTAGGCAATTTGACGAGCTATTAAAGATACGGCCAGAGACAAATCTCCCTGCAGTTCTCGCCTGGTTTCCCGCTGAAGCTAAGCAGGGTTGAGCCTGGACAGTACCTGGATGGGGGACCTCCGGGGGGGGGGAAATAAGGTGCTAATGGAAGTGGTATTAGTCATGCCAGCAGGGGGCGCTCACCCTGTGGTCTGTGTGGGTCCTAATGCCCCAGTATACTGACGGGGACACTATACTGTAATAACAGCACTGTCTTTCAGATGAGACGTTAAACCGAGGTCCTGACTCTCTGTGGTCATTAAAAATCCCAGGATACTTCTCGTAAAAGAGTAGGAGTATAACCCCGGTGTCCTGGCGAAATTCCCCCATTGGTCCTTCTCCATCGTGGCCCCCTAATAATCTCCATCCCTGAATTGGCTACAGCACTCTCTCCTCTCCACTAATAGCTGGTCTGCACTATGGCCGCCGTCGCATCATCCAGGTGGACGCTACACACTAGTGGTGGTTGAGAAGACCCCCCTTCCCCCTGACAATGTAAAGCGCTTTGAGTCTCTAGAAAAGCTCTATATATATTTAACTGTAACTAACTATTATGGTTTATACAGGATACAAACTAAGAGAAAGGGAAACACATTACATTTTATTTCTGTCGATCGGAAAGCTGCAGACGCCATGTTTTCCGACAGACATTTACTTCACAGCCTTCGTGATAGTTGGAATATTTCAGTCATTTCTTGATTAGACCGATCGCTGGAACTATCAGTTACCAGCAAAAATCCACACCGATAGTTGCGTCCGTCACGGGAGCGGCTGAGAAGGGTCCGCTGTCATTATAGGGTACGAGAGCGGCCTCTAGAGGCGGAATAAAATCCATCACGGACAAATTTTTGTTGTGTTATTTGAAGTGTTCTTTGATTCATTTTGAATGTCTCTATTTTTATTCGCTATTTGGCGTGTTACTTTTTGCTTCAGTTTGGATATACATCTTTTATTTACTTTAATATTTATTAATAGTCCATAGTTAGAGAACTAGAGCAGCTCTAAACAGTCGTCCCCTGTTTGCTGAAGAGAAAAGTGTTCGCCCTAACGTTCAAATCCAGACACTTCTACAGTCGTCTGTGGCCAGGAGTCCTAGACAGCAAAATTGGCTGGGATCTCTGGGTGGGAGGGGCATACTCTCACTCTCTCTCTCTCTCTCTCTCTCTCTCTTTCTCTCTCTCGTAAATTATAACAACACTAGTCAATCATGGGTGTCTGTGACACTGTGATATTCTTCATGTATGTAGAAGACGGCGGATAGCTCTTTCGTCCCTGTGATGCAACATTCGTAGTTCTTAAAGATTCGTGGTTGGCTTCACGCGTCTCAGAGGAAGCACGTGTTAGCCTTCACTCTCCCCGGATAGTAGCTGTCGTATGATAGCTAACCCAAACCGTAACCGTCGTAGAAGCGTCTGAAAACATTCGATTTGCGGCCTTGTCAGAAAGCATAGTGGAGGATTTCCAGCGCTCCCATGGAATCCCACAATGCACTTTATCCACTTTACCCTAAAGGGTACTAAATTCCTAAAAATGAACTTTCTAAGCTATTTATAAGGACGTACGGAGTAGGGCCACAGGGCCATATTGGACCACAGGGGGGGTGTTGAGGTAGGAAGTGATTCAAGTTTCTCTGACATCCACGTCTGTTCGAGACGCCGAGCGATTCGATGTAGATGAAGCACGATGATTTAGGCATGCAGTTTGAATTGCATCGCCATACATGTTCCTTACTTGTTAGCAACATTAGCCTCTTTGCAAAACTAAAGGCGACAGTTGAGTCAATTTTGGGATTGAGGAAATCTGGAATAAGCCAAACGTACGTTTCAGACCGCATCATGTGAGTGTTGATGCAGTAATACAGGAATCATGACTGAGAAGACTGCTTGAAGAAAATGATTGCTGTTCCAGACACACACAGAAATAAGACTTCACACTAGCCTCAGCATTGGACGTACCTTTCTTGCTGGATGGAACAACTGAAAGACAAGAAATGATGTGGATTCTTATCTGAATGATTTCTCCATAAAGTATTAAACAGAGGAAAGTTTACTGCTGAAGTTAACCTGGTTTATTCATGCACCATCAGCACCATCAGCACCATCAGCCATGTTACAATACAAAATAACCAGGCCAGGGCTTTGCTTTATTTATTCTATAATTTACTCTTTTTGGTTTGCCTTAAAAAAGTAATCAGTCACGCTCCAAACCACGAGACACACACACACACACACACACACACACACACACACACACACACACTCAGGCAGTTCAGTTACATAAGAACAAAGCTGCTAATGATGGGCATTAAAGGGGTTGGAAATCACACTAACAGCATCTCAAACAGACCACAATGCTGATTCCCAGAGCAATCTCAGCCAGAGGCAGTGAGCTAAATGAAATTATTATACACACACACGCACGCACACGCACACACACACACTCACACACAGTCACTTTGTTTCTGTGCATCACTGTGATCAGCCACTGTTCTGTGTTTCTGCCTTTAAAAATAAAGAGAATCTATTCATTCTCTCTCTCGCACACACACACACACACACGTCTACACTGACTCAAAACTGGTGTGTGTGTGTATGTGTGCTTGTGTGTGTGCTTGTTAGATACAGCAAAGGAGGCATGGCCTATGTGCTTGTTAGATACAGTGAAGGAGGCGTGGCCTATGTGCTTGCAAGATACAGTAAAGGAGGTGTGGCCTATGTGTTTGTCAAATATAGCAAAGGAGGTGTGGCCTATGTGCTTGTTAGATACAGCAAAGGAAAAATAATGAGAATTAGAAAACACTAAATAAGCTAAATACACTGCAACAATACTCATGAAAAAAATATGCACTTAACATACCGTCAGAATTGAAGTTATGTGAAATTATGACATTGCAGAAGAAGGTTAAAATCAGTGAGGATCACCTAACCATCATTCCCACATCAATCCCAAATCAATAACAGTCTGGCACACACTCACCGTCTGTCTGAGACTTGCTGAGGAAGATGGTGCTGGCGCGCGGGTGATCTGATGGGTTGTACTCCATGTTCAGCTCTGAAAGAACACACACACACACAGACACAACAGCTATCAGGAACTGAAGCTCGAGAAAAATGACAGGTTGTAAGTGAGTAATGATGAGAAGGCGGGTCATGTGGAGGGCAGGGTATTGATTTTTGGGCTGCGTGTGGAGTTACGAGACGACGCTGTCGTTAGAGGAGCATCACTCGTGACACAAAGCTGCAGTTACACTGTACAGCCACCGGGGGAGCAGCGCACCACATCGCTTTACACCTTCTGAAGCAACAGCCTGTTTTATTGATTCATTTCAGAAGTACGAACAGTAATAAGAAAAGCGTCAGGACTCTTAGATGTTAGATTAGAGGATTATGAAATGGTCGGTTAATAATAAGACATTATTAGCAATCCAGACCAGCTCATGAGAACCCACCAACAGACTTTATCCTTAAACTTACAGAACAGACATTAAAGCATAATGTTTTTGCATTTGAAGATAGTGGTTTTTTTTTTTTTCCTAGCAGATTAAATGCACAGCCATGGGAGCATGCTTTGCACCTAATTATGCTAATTTATTTCTAGGACAGTAGGAGGAAGAATATGTCTCCAATATCTCTGTAAATCCTTTCTATAAGAAGGTAAAATGGTGGACTAGATACATCGACGATATCTGCAGGGTTTTTGAAAGTACTTAACTGGAGTTACAAAAGTTTTCATTAATTTCAAGACTATTAACGACAGAATTGTGAGAAGTTATCGACCCGGTGTTAAACAGACTACATGGTTGGACAGGACACTGAAGTGTGGACACTAACCACTGTAACGATGCAATCCAAACCAAGTCTTTTGTAGATATCTGCACAAACAAAGTATTTCCCATTCGTTCATTCATTAATTGTAAGCGTGCGTGTGTCATTTATAGGCTTCAACGTCCTTG
>NC_071255.1:32567689-32590189 GCF_023375685.1 Ictalurus furcatus
ACAACAACAGAAATACATTTTACAGCTGCTGTAACGCAAGTGATAACAGGAAGGAACGTGTCCCGTGGATGTTCCAAAGCATTAAACACAACTAGACACAACGGCCTTCTTCTGCGTTTATCCTTCGTCTCCGTGAAAGCCGAGCGGGATGAGCGGGATGAGCGGGATGAGTGGGATGAGCGGGATGAACGGGATGAACGGGATGAGCGGGATGGCGGATTCGGTGCTGCGGGTGTTTAAGGGCGTCTTCCAGCCCAAACGCTGTTTCAGTGAGACTCGTAATGAGGGCGGTGTTTAAAGGCAGGAGTGTTGTATAAAGCGCAGAGAACACATGGTGTATAACATCCACAGGTTCGAGATAATTAAGCGTCTTGTGTTGAATCTAAATAAACTGAGAGAACGACGCATCAGTCCGACCTGCCACGAGACCTTAGATGGGCATGGATCAGTGTAGTACAGCCTGGCAGGGATTTAGTGCAGACACACACACACGCACAGAGTCAGCATTCCCTTGTCTTCTCAGAAGCACGTGCTATCCATTGTGTGTCGTGCGTGCGTGCGTGCGTGCGTGCGTGCGTGCATGTGTGTGTGTGGATGATCTGGACCTTGTGTTTTTAACCACAGACCAGAATCTCCTGAAGGTTGTGTGAAGGACTTTTACTCATCCACATCATCAAATGTGGCATGACCTAATATGGATGTTGCTGATCTACACACATAGTGATCTCTCTCTCTCTCTCTCTCTCTCTCACACTCTCACTCTCTCTCACACACACTCTCCCTCACACGCACACTCTCCCTCACACTCTCCCTCACACGCACACTCTCCCTCACACGCACACTCTCCCTCACACTCTCCCTCACACGCACACTCTCCCTCACACGCACACTCTCCCTCACACTCTCCCTCACACGCACACTCTCCCTCACACTCTCCCTCACACACACACTCTCCCTCACACGCACACTCTCCCTCACACTCTCCCTCACACTCACACTCTCCCTCACACTCACACTCTCCCTCACACTCTCCCTCACACGCACACTCTCCCTCACACTCTCCCTCACACACTCCCTCACACTCTCCCTCACACTCTCCCTCACACTCACACTCTCCCTCACACTCTCCCTCACACTCTCCCTCACACACACACTCTCCCTCACACTCTCCCTCACACTCTCCCTCACACGCACACTCTCCCTCACACTCTCCCTCACACTCTCCCTCACACGCACACTCTCCCTCACACTCTCCCTCACACTCTCCCTCACACTCACACTCTCCCTCACACGCACACTCTCCCTCACACTCTCCCTCACACTCACACTCTCCCTCACACGCACACTCTCCCTCACACGCACACTCTCCCTCACACTCTCCCGCACACTCTCCCTCACACGCACACTCTCCCTCACACGCACACTCTCCCTCACACTCTCCCGCACACTCTCCCTCACACGCACACTCTCCCTCACACTCTCCCTCACACGCACTCTCCCTCACACTCTCCCTCACACTCTCCCTCACACGCACACTCTCCCTCACACTCTCCCTCACACGCACTCTCCCTCACACTCTCCCTCACACTCTCCCTCACACGCACACTCTCCCTCACACGCACACACTCCCTCACACGCACACACTCCCTCACACGCACACACTCCCTCACACTCCCCCCCATACACACTTCCCACACTCTCCCCATATACTCCCCCACACTCTCTCACACACACCCTCCCTCACACACACACACTCCCCACACTCTCACACACACACACACACTCCCCACACTCCCTCACTCACACACACTCCCCCACACGCACACACTCCCTCACACGCACACACTCCCTCACACGCACACACTCCCTCACACGCACACTCTCCCTCACACTCCCCCCCACACACACTTCCCACACTCCCTCACACTCTCCCCATATACTCCCCCACACTCTCTCACACACACACTCCCTCACACACACACACTCCCCACACTCTCACACACACACACACTCCCCACACTCCCTCACTCACACACACTCCCCCACACACACACAATCACCCACACTCCCTCACACTCTCCCCATATACTCCCCCACACTCACACTCCCTCACACACACACACTCCCCACACTCTCACACACACACACTCCCCACACTCTCACACACACACACGCACTTCCCCACACACACAATCCCCCACACTCCCTCACACTCTCTCTCTCACACACACTCCCCCACACACACAATCCCCCACACTCCCTCACACTCTCCCCATATACTCCCCCACACTCACACTCCCTCACACACACACACTCCCCACACTCTCACACACACACACTCCCCACACTCTCACACACACACTCCCCACACTCTCACACACACACGCACTCCCCCACACACACAATCCCCCACACTCCCTCACACTCTCCCCATATACTCCCCCACACTCTCCCACACTCTCACACACACACTCCCCACACTCTCACACACACACGCACTCCCCCACACACACAATCCCCCACACTCCCTCACACTCTCTCTCTCCGACACACTCTCCCCCAAACACTCTCTCTCTCTCTCTCCCACACTCTCCGATTAGAGAGTTTAACGGCACTGTGGTTAAACGGAGTGATTTAGCTGTAATTAACCACACAGTGGAGTCAGTGTCTCCGAGGTAACTCCACCTTGATACACCTGCCTTCCAAAACACGTGGGAGTGCAAAATTTTGTGCTCTGCTGTATCTCACTGTAGTGAGTGAACTTGAGGACAGAATTTAACGTGAAAAAGACGGATGCAGAAAATCAGGCAGGGAGCAAACCGATCCTCGGCTCTGTACTGTAACACACTCGCAACATGGCGAAATGCCCCAGTGAGCACTTGGCTAAAGACGGCGGGATTGCCGTCATTTCTCAGGACGATTACGGAACGCGGCGTATCCTGAGATTAGTTTGCGCGTTCGTGGCACACGGTGGAAATCGCCGTCATTTTTCAGAGAGCTCTCCAGGTGATAACTTCAGCAGGAAAGCTTCATTTTGTGACACCGGCCATTTTCCTTAAAGGAATTCACTGCTTCACTGCCTTCTGCGATCTTCTCGATGTTATAGAAATAAACACTGAGAGAGAGATTGCCATAAAGAATCTATTATTCACTCAGGGATCAGGCTAATGCTCCAGAAATGGTCTGGAAAATCCCTTAAGAGCGCGATAGAGAGAGAGAAAAAAAAGAGGATATAGTCCTGTGGTTCGGTGTGAGGCGGCGTTTTCACACCTGGCTCGATGAGAGCGCCGGTTGCGTAAAATATTCCTTAAAATGCATTTAAGCTCAGGGTAGAGACGCCCCCGTTTTTTGGAGGACAAGGGTTCAGAACGGCGATAGAGTGATAGAATGGATTGTAGGCATAATAACCAAGTATTAGGCCCACACCGAACCATTCCGGTGTGAATACTCCCTAACACACACCCCGCTGGTATCTTCCCCTCAGAACGTTAAACGCTCAGAGCTACTGTCCGAGCCGTGCTGTTATACGCAAACACACAACTTCCGACCAATCAGAGTCGAGATTTCAACCACACTGTGGTTAAATGGAGTGATTTAAATGTTGGACAATGGCAATATTGATGCTTCCATCGTTTGCAGTAGGCAATCAGACACGCAGTGGTGTCAGGACACGAGTGTAAGGGTGATAGAATGGACCGTAGGCATAGTAAGGGAAAGGTTTAGGCCGTCACGGAACCAGACCGGTGTGAATGCGCCCTATATGCGCCCTCATATCCAAACGTTCATGCCGTATCCGACTAAAAGTCCCGACTAAACCTCCAAACAAACTCAATGCCTACTTGGAAGACATGAAGGGTCTCGGCCCAAATCTGCGGCGATTTGGAAAAAATCACAAGCTCCTCGGAATATTCCGGAGGCTGCTCGATTTTGCGCCGATTCTGCGCCGATTCCTGCGAAATCCCCGAGGGACTGTTTGTTTACTGTGAGCAGCCATGTTGATTTGACGTCACTGGATGAACTCGGAGTTGAGGTTGAGGAAGTCTCCGCGCACCGTCTTAGTCCCTCCCCGCTAGTTGGAGGTTGAAAATGACGAGCGACACCCTTTCAGCCGAGCGCAGAATTAGACTCGGGAAGTGACCCGAATACTACTGGCCGATGTGCACGGCGGTCAAGCGGTTCGACGCGAGGTCGCTCAGCACGTCGATGCACGGAATGATACCTAAATCGTGAGGAATTTAAAGGAAGATTAGTTTAGAAATAACTCATGAGCTCGAGAAAGCCGACTCGGGCGTCTCTGTGCCGCTCGGCAGGAACGAAGACCTCTGAAGTGGTCTTTGATGAGGCTAATAAAGCTGTGCCGGCCTGAGCAATGCCACCCTCTCTCTCTTTTATTAAAAATAAAAGGTGAAACGCGAGGAAAACAGAGCGGGGGGTGGTGATGACTGCTCTTTAATCTCTCCGGTTATATGGGTTATATTTCTCAGGAGACATCTTGACGTCCATGCTTGGCACACGACTCTTCAGAATGATGCTGAAGGAGAAAATCCGGCCCAACAGCGCATCCTCGCTTCCTCGCTGTCGTTATCCTCGTGATCGGTGCGGCGCATCACAGCGGGGGCTCGGACATCGATCACCGTGTTTACGAGAGACCCGCTGAGTGACTACGTCTGGTTATTATGCTCCGCCTATGTCGTGGTGCGCCGATTACACAGCCTTCTCGCCCCTAAACTGGTTCGGATTGCTAGGAAAAATAATTGAGCAATGCATCTTCATCTCGCTGGAGCGGTTTCTGCTCTCGCACCCGCAGCGTCGGAGGCGATCTCTCTCTCAGCACGCCTCGACACACACGGGCCGAGACGTTACAGAGCGTGTGACCTGCGGCCCTGTATTTCCAACACAGCTGCTACATCACGCTTCATCAGAGCCCGGTGTGAGTGTGTGTGTGTGTGTGTGTGTGTGTGTGTGTGTGTGTGTGTAATCGAATATTAAGACTTAATGTACGCATATCTGTTTAACCACGAGCAGAGGGACGATTTTTATTAATTTTTTTCACTGCAAATAAACTTAACTCTGCTGGCGTTTGTGTTTGACAGAAACACACACACACACACACACACACACACACACACACACACAACATTACTCACTCTTCCTGAAAGTAGTGACAGATGTGTGAGAACTTCCTGTGCAAGGACGAGGTCATTTCCTCTTTCTGGTTTCACGCCTCAGTTGCGGCGAACCTCTGTGTTAATGCATATTAATTATACTAATGAATCTCAAACACACACACACACACACACACACACACACACACACACGCGCGCGCGCACGCACGCATACATAATCGGGGGGAAAACAAGCAAGTTGGGAAAGGAAGCCAAAGAATCATAGCAGCACACAATCTCTAACACACACACACACACACACACACACACACACACACACACACACACACACACACACGGTTACGAGCGGTTGTTTTGTTGTTTGCTCAGCTTGAGTGTGTATCGGCCCCCTGCTGCAGCCTCCTGTATGCATGCACTGGTGTAAATAAATCAGAGGAGTGTATTGTGTGGTGCTGACGCACAGTGAGAGAGGGGAAGGAAAAGCCCATTGTGTTTGAAATACCACACGGGCCGCGCTGCAGAGACGAGCGGTACTGCCCGGGTCCGATCACGCACAACTCCACACAGCGCTCGTCTGGCTGTGACGGGCTTGAGCTGTGATCTGTGGCACAATCTACAAACTTCATACACTCATTCACCAATCTGGGAGAGACAGACTCTCCCTCCTTCATCTCTCTCTCTCTCTCTCTCTCTCTCTTCTTCACCTCTCCCTCCTTCATCTCTCTCTCTCCCTCCTACATCTCTCTCTCTCTCTCTCTCTCTCTCTCTTCTTCACCTCTCCCTCCTTTATCTCTCTCTCTCCCTCCTTCATCTCTCTCTCTCTCTCATTCACCTCTCCCTCCTTCATCTCTCTCTCTCTCTCTCTCTCTCTCTCTTCTTCACCTCTCCCTCCTTTATCTCTCTCTCTCCCTCCTTCATCTCTCTCTCTCTCTCATTCACCTCTCCCTCCTTCATCTCTCTCTCTTTTCTTCATCTCTCCCTCCTTCATCTCTCTCCCTCTCCCTCCTTCATCTCTCTCTCTCTCTTTTCTTCATCACTCCCTCCTTCATCTCTCTCCCTCTCCCTCCTTCACCTCTCTCTCTCTCTCTCCTTCACCTCTCCCTCCTTCATCTCTCTCTCTCCTTCACCTCTCCCTCCTTCATCTCTCTCTCTCCTTCACCTCTCCCTCCTTCATCTCTCTCTCTCTTTTCTTCATCTCTCCCTCCTTCATCTCTCTCCCTCTCCCTCCTTCATCTCTCTCTCTCTCTTTTCTTCATCACTCCCTCCTTCATCTCTCTCCCTCTCCCTCCTTCACCTCTCTCTCTCTCTCTCCTTCACCTCTCCCTCCTTCATCTCTCTCTCTCCTTCACCTCTCCCTCCTTCATCTCTCTCTCTCCTTCACCTCTCCCTCCTTCACCTCTCTCTCTCTCTCTCCTTCACCTCTCCCTCCTTCATCTCTCTCTCTCCTTCACCTCTCCCTCCTTCATCTCTCTCTCTCCTTCACCTCTCCCTCCTTCATCTCTCTCTCTCTCTCTCCTTCACCTCTCCCTCCTTCATCTCTCTCTCTCTCTCTCTCTCTCTTCTTCACCTTTCCCTCCTTCATCTCTCTCTCTCTCCTTCACCTCTCCCTCCTTCATCTCTCTCCCTCTCCCTCCTTCATCTCTCCCTCCTTCATTTCTCTCCCTCTCCCTCCTTCATCTCTCTCCCTCTCCCTCCTTCATCTCTCCCTCCTTCATCTCTCTCCCTCTCCCTCCTTCATCTCTCTCTCTCTTCTTCACCTCTCCCTCCTTCATCTCTCTCCCTCTCCCCCTTCATCTCTCTCTCCTTCACCTCTCCCTCCTTCATCTCTCTCCCTCTCCCTCCTTCATCTCTCCCTCCTTCATTTCTCTCCCTCCTTCATCTCTCTCCCTCTCCCTTCTTCATCTCTCTCCCTCTCCCTCCTTCATTTCTCTCCCTCTCCCTCCTTCATCTCTCTCTCTTTTCTTCACCTCTCCATCCTTCATCTGTCTCTTTCTTCTTCATCTCTCTTTTCTTCATCTCTCCCTCCTTCATCGGTCTCTCTCCCTCCTTCATCTGTCTCTCCTTCATCTGTCTCTCCTTCATCGGTCTCTCCTTCCTTCATCTCTCCCTCTTCTTCCTCTCTCCCTCTTCTTCCTCTCTCATGTTCCGCTTCATTTCTCTCTCCCATCTTCATCTTGCTCTCAGATATTCGTTTCTCTCACACTCCTCTCCATCTTTCTCTCTGATCTTTATCCCTCTTTTTCTCGCTCCTCTTCATCTCTCTCCTTCCTCTCTCTCCCTCTTCTTCCTCCCTCCCATATTCATTTTTCTCTCTCGCTCTTCTTTCCCTCTCTCCTTTTCATCCCTCTCCCATCTTCATTTCTGTCTCTCACTCCTCTTCATCTCTACCGCTCCTCTTCGTCACTCTCTCTCTCGCTCCTCTTCATCTCTCTCTCTCTCACTCCTCTTCATCTCGCTCTCGTTCCTCTTCATCTCTCTCTCTCGCTCCTCTTCATCTCTCTCTCTCGCTCCTCTTCATCTATCTCCCTCATTCCTCTTCATCTCTCTCTCTTTTCTTCATCTCTCCCTCCTTCATCTCTCTCCCTCTCCCTCCTTCATCTCTCTCTCTCGCTCCTCTTCATCTCGCTCTCGCTCCTCTTCATCTATCTCCCTCGTTCCTCTTCATCTCTCTCTCTCGCTCCTCTTCATCTATCTCCCTTGTTCCTCTTCATCTCTCTCTCTTTTCTTCATCTCTCCCTCCTTCATCTCTCTCCCTCTCCCTCCTTCATCTCTCTCTCTCTCTTTTCTTCATCACTCCCTCCTTCATCTCTCTCCCTCTCCCTCCTTCATCTCTCTCTCTTTTCTTCATCTCTCCCTCCTCCATCTCTCTCCCTCTCCCTCCTTCATCTCTCTCTCTCTTTTCTTCATCTCTCCCTCCTTCATCTCTCTCCCTCTCCCTCCTTCATCTCTCTCTCTCTCTTTTCTTCATCACTCCCTCCTTCATCTCTCTCCCTCTCCCTCCTTCATCTCTCTCTCTCTTTTCTTCATCTCTCCCTCCTTCATCTCTCTCCCTCTCCCTCCTTCATCTCTCTCTCTCTCTTTTCTTCATCACTCCTTCCTTCATCTCTCTCCCTCTCCCTCCTTCATCTCTCTCTCTCTTTTCTTCATCTCTCCCTCCTCCATCTCTCTCCCTCTCCCTCCCTCTCTCTCTTTTCTTCATCTCTCCCTACTTCATTTCTCTCACTCCTTCATCTCTCTCTCGCTCCTCTTCATCTCACTCTCGCTCCTCTTCATCTATCTCCCTCGTTCCTCTTCATCTCTCTCTCTCGCTCCTCTTCATCTATCTCCCTCATTCCTCTTCATCTCTCTCTCTTTTCTTCATCTCTCCCTCCTTCATCTCTCTCCCTCTCCCTCCTTCATCTCTCTCTCTCTTTTCTTCATCTCTCCCTCCTTCATCTCTCTCCCTCTCCCTCCCTCTCTCTCTTTTCTTCATCTCTCCCTCCTTCATTTCTCTCCCTCCTTCATCTCTCTCTCTCGCTCCTCTTCATCTCACTCTCGCTCCTCTTCATCTATCTCCCTCGTTCCTCTTCATCTCTCTCTCTCTCTCTCTTCTTCCTCTCTCTCATTCCAATTCATCTCTCTCTCGCTCCTCTTCCTCTCCCTCGCTCCTCTTCATCTCTATCTCACGCCTCTTCTTCTCTCTCTCTTCTTCCTCTCCATCTCTTTCCCATTCCTCCTCTCTCCCTCTCCCAGTCTCCCCCTCCCTTCCTCTCATCCCCCTGTCTACCGCTCATCTCTTTATGTCTCATCTGATCTCTCTCTCTCTCTCTCTCTCTCTCAGAACAGCAGCTCCTTGCTCACAGGATGATGAAAGAACAGAACAGCTGCTATGTTTCATCTCAGCTCCTGTTCCTGAGCATTTGATCTGTTGTATAGAAGCAGTAAAACACCAGAATCCACAGCAGCAGGTCTGGATATGAAACATCTGACACGTTCCTGCTCTAAAACTCTTTCAAATAAAGAAAGAAAGAAAGAAAGAAAGATAGAACCTGACTAATATCCAACAAAACTGCATATCATTGAAAAGAAAAAAAAAAAACACCACTAAGAGAATAAAACTTTATTGACTACTCCAGTGGAAATCTCAGACAGTACATCACTACTGTACCGACTTCATACATGAATAAATACCAAATTATTATTTTATCTGAACGTAGGAGGGAAATCAAGAGAGCGGACACTGACCAAAACGTGTTGCCACAGATTCAGTTCTCTTTTTTGCAAGTGTGTGTGTGTGTGTGTGTGTGTGTGTTAGCAACCAGGGGCGGATTACGGTCTACACAGGCCCCAAGCCTCAGGGATTTGAAGAGGCCCCGTCCCCCCGACCACAAACTAACACCACACTTGTTTTCCCATGTCCTAGTTTAAAGGGGTCACATGACGATTTTAAAAGCTCGTTATGTTGTTTATGGGGTTTAATAGAACAGGATAACATGCATTAATATTCAACACACACATTATATGTCACATACTGTACGTTACTGAAGTACCTCTATTCTCAGGCTGCCTGAAAAGCTCCGGTTTCTCCAAAGCCCCTCCTTCCGTAAGACCCGGAGCGCTCTGATTGGCCAGTTGACCCCACTGCATTGTGACTGGCCAAAAACCTTGCGCGTGTCTTGGAAATGTAACGCCCCTTACCGTAATCGCGAGCTTCAGCTTCCAAGCCGTCTAAAGCCTTGATTATAATCAAACGCGGTTAATAAAGTCTTCGCTTTTACCGTATCGGTTCGATTCTGAAAACGCGCGTGATCGAGCGGTTGGATCGGGAACGTTCCACAGCGGGGAGTTTTTATTTTGTAACTCTCTTACCTTTCAGATACGACGGTATGACGGTTTACTTGGTCTTCGTCACCGTAACAACTTCATGTCCTGAAGCGACAGCATAAAGTACCGTTTAAACATATTACGTGAATTAAAAATGAAGAAATGATGGCGGGATTATGCGGATATTTACAGTGACGTAGACGTCTGCGGAAGTAATATCTGGACTTGGGTGGAGGTGTTTTAGGCGGGTCTGGAGGCGGGTCAGTGCGCTGTTCGAGAGAATAAATCCCTTCGTGGGAGACTATGAGCTTTGTAACTTTGCAGAAACCTTGAGAGGAACCAGACTCAGCAGGGTAAGACTCAGCCCGTCCTCATCTGAGTAACGACGGATAGTGTGAAAGTGAAAGAGAGTTCATTATGGTTTGTATATGAAGTCTTTGTTGAACTAGTCCACTGCTCATTAAAGGAGACCCGAGTGCAGAACCGTATTCACAGCATGCACACGTTCATTCTGCCGAATATACAGAAAGCAACGTCGACAATAACGCGTTACATTACGTGAACGAATCCGGTCGAATCCGGTAAATGTTCGCTTCCCTGGATATCACCGTCAGTCGTTTAACGTTTCCGCCGTAAAACCGTTGTCAAAAATGAAAACTTTAGCTACTTGGCTTACATCTTACATCGCACTCTTTCACCGTTAAAACCGAAGCCTCGAGCGGATTCTGTGAACAGTAAAGCCCCGCCCGCTTCGATTTGATTGGCCGTTTCAAACCATGATGAGCGCTGCTAGACCGCCGAGGCCGACCAGCCTACAGATGTAACTTTTGTTTGTTTTTTTGTTTTGTTTTTTTTTTTAACATCAGGTTACGGCCCTGTAGCTGCTGTTTGCAGGTCGATGGGGTCACGATTGAACGTGACCTGGAGACGGACGTCGTCATCCCGTCATGCGCAGCGCGCTCATCGACTGCCTGAATCAAACCTCCGTCCAGTACCACTAGTAATTACCAAAGATCACCGTGGGCCCCTATCCTACAACCGAGGTTAGCCTGTGTATTAATCCGCCCCTGGCTGCGACAGCATTTCCTGCTAACGCTCGTTTGTTGATGTGGTGACGTTTTCTGTGTGGAGATGTTTATTTAACATTCATGGAAGGAGTCTCCAGTGTTAGCGCTTTGTCTCAGGAAGTCTCCCCGATATGCGAGTTAGCTCCTGTTATCACTTACAAACTTAAAAAAGGTCCAAATTGGAATTGAAAACGTTTGATTCTGTGGTTTTTTTTTTTTTTGCCGTACAGCCACGCATTTGGATCTGAGCCACTTTTAGCTGTTAAAACGACTCGTTTTGCCGCGTTTCACGATAATAAAGCTGACTTTGACGCCGAGATCTTGGGATATTTCCGCACGATTCAATTCACACTTAGAAATGACAAACGACCTACAAATACCCTTTTCCCCATTCTTTCCTAAACATGACTTCAGTGTGAAATCTTTCGAGCCACAGCATTTCTAACAGTTGACCGAACTCCATTTCCTGCACAGATTCTTCTCCGACACAGAGAGAACGCCACGCCAACTGCTGAGGTCACTTCCTCCAGACGGTGCTTCCTTTCACCGAGACTGCGCTAACACACACGCACACACACACACATATGGAAGACCAGAACGCAAATACATTCAATTCTGTCAGGAGATTGCGATGATTAATGAGAGCAGTCTGATGCAGGAGTGATATTTTTGAATCAGTGACCGAAGCAGAAACGTGGGAGACGTGGAGATCGAATAAAACGTCATTACAACGTCACACTGCTGTCACACGGCTGCCTACACACAGCTACACACACTGCATGCACGACATTTACCTCAAACCATCACCTACATATACACGCTGCTTTATACATCACTGTTTGCATTTGAAAATCACTCACACAATTACAAAATAATTTTTATATATTATATTATACTTTTAAATAATTTAGATATTATATTATATAGTTATTATGATTTTTTTGTCAGTATATCTGGCACACACGTGGACAGGGCACAAATATATATATATATATATATATTTTTTTTTTTTTTTTAATCATCATCTTTACTGATTTTTTTTTTTTTACATTTGGATAGTATGGTTTATTTTTATGATTATTAAAAGCAATTTTTAAATACTTTTTTTTTAAATTTATTAAAATACTTTTATTGAGTTTTTAATCAATTATTCTTTTTTTTACATGCATCTTTTTAGTTATTTATTCAATTATTCGTTATAAAAAAGTGATGTTTGTCAGTTAAACTGACGCGCTGCACATGTTCGGTACATGTTAAAGGCACAACAGGATACTTTATTGGATGTTTTTTTCTATTATAGATCTTTTCTAAACTAGTATCTATATTCATTTTTATTATACACATACACACACACACACACACACACACACACACACAAATACATATATATTCAGTTTAGTTAATAATTCAGGTATTACTTTAACTATATGCAGAAATGAAAACTAAAATCCTCGAGGTGTGTAAAATAAGTGCATTAGGATACGCATGTGCTCAGAATACATACACCCGGAGGGGCATACCGATCTGTGTGGCGATGACAAGCAAGTCTATCACAGGGTCAGGGGTCAAAGGTCACCTTAGCAGTTTATACAGCAGTCAGTACTTTAAAAGGTCCGATGATTACGAATGGAGCACAAGGACGCTGACGCTATCAGGATTCATTTATGCAAGACTAAGACATATAAAGTACGACCGTGCATTGTGTGTGTGTGTGTGTGTGTGTGTGTGTGTGTGTGTGTGTGTGTTTGACTGCGTCAGAGTCACTCCAGGAGGAGGACGTGTGGATCTGCTGAGAGAGGAGAGGCTCACTGAGAGGCCATCTGTGCCATGCATGACACGGCCTACCTGACTACCTGATACTCTCTCCCTCACACACACACACACACAAAATAAAACCACATGCATGCATGCCATTATAAGTCGATTTTTTTCCCTATTATTCCTTTTATACTATAGCAATTTGCCAAAACTAATATTCGTCATTTACTTTTATCCACTTGTGGTTTACTTTTAAAAGTTGGCGTGATATCACGATGCCGTTAACTTCAGTTGAAGAAAACACTCCTCTGAAATGGCAGCTGAGGGGAACCGTAAAGGGATTTTATTTTGCATTGCTTACGGTTTTTTTTTATTTATTTATTTTTTAATGTTTATTACCTCATAACAACAGCAGCACACTTCAGGTCTGGGAAATATCAGATGGTAAGCGAACAGTCGGTTCTCTCATAGTCTACATGTTGGATGCGGGAGAAACGGGAAGATGTGAAGACCTGGGGGCCTTTGACAAGAGTCAAATCGTAATGACCAGACGACTGGATCGGAGGTTTGTGGGGTGCTCCTGGTCTGCAGTGTAGGTAAGTACCTATGGACTGCGGTCCAAGGAGGAACAAACGACAAACTGGAGACAGGTGTTGGACCCCCAAGGCTCATCGATGCAAGAAGGCAACAAAGGCTGTCCCATCTGGTCCGAAGCAACCGAAGGGCTACTGTGGCACAATTCTCATAAAATTTTAATGATGGTTACTAGAGGAATGAGTCACAACACACAGCGTATTGCTATCTGCTGAGGATGGGGCTGCGTAGCCACAGACCGGCCAGAGTGCCCATGCTGACCCCAATCCACCACTGAAGCAAGTGTCAGAACACCACTATGGAGCAACAGAAGAACGTCACCTGGTCCGATGAGTCCGGGCACCAGCATGCACTATGGGAAGAAGGCAAGCTGGTGGAGGCAGTGTGATGCTCTGCGCAATGTTCTGCTGGGAAAGCTTGGGTACTGGCATTCATGTGGATGTTACCTTGACACGTAGCACCTACCTAACCATCCTTGAGAAGCAAGTGCACCTCTTAATGGCAACGGTATTCCCTAACGGCAGTGGCCTCTTCCAGCAGGATAATGTGCCCTTGCCACACTGCAAAAATTGTTCAGGAACGGTTTGAGGAACATGACAAAGAGTTTGAGGTGTTGACTCGGCCTGCAAATTCCCCAGATCTCAATCCGATCGCTCAGTCCGTCCGTAGGAAGTCCCGGAACAACGAGTCCATTCCACAGTGGAATCCACCCCACAACTTACACGACTTAAAGGATCTGCTGCTAACGTCTTGGTGCCAGATACCACAGCACACCTTCCGAGGTCTTGTGGAGTCCATGCTTCAGCAGGTTGGAACCGTTTAGCTGCACTGGCACGGGTGTCACAGACGTGCATCATTTCTCTACATCTCCATTTCGTTCAAAGTGTTTCAGCGCTTAACGAGTGTCCGGATTGCTCTAATTCGAATCAACGTTGCTCTGTTAAGGGTTTCATTTGAAGCACCTTCTTAGATCTCTCAACACCTACCCTATTCCTAGGGTAGCGTGTGACTGACGGATGACGTGCGCCGCCAAACCATTACGTAATTACGTCAATATGTGATATTAACCTGACGGACCGAGCGTGTAAATTCAAATTAGAGTACAATCTGCGGAGGATACGCTCGACCGATGCTCTAACGACTCCCTGAAGACCAGAGCCGAGCCCGAGGCAGACCAAATCACGGGGACAATGTCGAACAAGGGCAGCCCTTATTGTACAGATGGAGAGATGACGGAGCGAGAGGACAGAAACAGAGAGACAAAGACATAAATTTTTGACTAAACGAAATGTGAGAATCGAAAGCATGGGAACACTTTAAATGTGCAAATTGTGGACTCATCGGAGAACCGCTGACAGCATGAAACAGGCTGATTAAAGAAGAAGACGACAAAGAAGACGAGAAACAGAGGATTCTTCCAGCTGGACTCTGGTCATTAGTGTGTTCTCTCGGTGTCTGTCTTCGTCACACTGCTGTAATGAAAAGGCTGCTCTGACTCCCACATCCTCCCAACAATGAGCTCCACACACCAGCCCGCGGCCTTTACACACAGCTGTATGCTTTCTTTTCATCCCCCCACTCTCTGGACAACACACACACAGATTTCAATCAAAGCTCCCTTAATATAAACACACTGCCTGATACCTGATTCGCACCACTGCTGCGCTTGTGTACATCTTATTACGCTTCAGGTGGTCTTGTACACCACCGCATTTTATAATACTTGGCGATACCTTGTGTAAAAACGATCAAATGTTCACGCTTTCAACGAACACCACAAAAAGGAGACTTAACCACAATGGGTATAGCAAAACAGCCCATCATGGGTGATCTCACATACAGACAAGTTAGCGTTACCACCCTGACCCCCCACCCACCCGTGTTTTATTCCTCTCACAGACCATTTCAACGGCTGTTCGTCGGCTTAAGGAAGTGACGTCTTTGTTCCTCGGACGTAAGGATGGGCGATATCGTGTTGATATCGGATTACGTAAACGTAATGATTCTGTTCACGAGTAGCAAGCTAGTGCTTTTGATACAAATCTGGTTATTTTTTACTACGCATGTATTTCCATTTCAGTTCGAAACGTTCTTTGGGTTATAATTAGAAAAGCAGCAGTTCACGTTAGTTATCTAGCTATCTGGTCAGCTGACCGACGCGATGAGTAACACTTTACTAGGGATGCAACTAACGATTATTTTCATAATCCATTAGTTGGACAATAATTTTTGCGAATAATTGATTAATTGGATTGGGGGGGGGGCGCAAACTTTCAGTACCATTTTTTTCATTTCAAATAAAATCCACAAACTGAGTGTTACAAATATAAACTTCAGACTAAAACTTTTTGTCCAATAACATAAGACTGAAAAAAACCCAATACACACACACACACACACACACTCACACACTAATAAGAATATATATTATTAATTTAGGACTGTAGTTTAATTCTGTGCATCCATAAAAAATAATGCATACATACTTCGTGTTTTAATTAGACACTACAGATCTTACTCGCGCTCCCACTGTGTATCAGCACGTCTACACCACGCATCCTCGTTACTAACACATCACTTCCGTTATAATAAACAATGGAATTTACACTCATACAGCATATAAGGACAATTAACTTTAATTAAACGAAACATTTCAAGCAACTCGTGACAGCATCAGTGTCTGCATATACTCCGCTTTATAAAGTTTTATCTTCTCCACAGTGTTTAATATAAAGCGCTCCCCTGCCTTAGAGGACTTGGAGGTCGCACACTTTCTTCCTCAGTCACGTGACGATTTCGTCTCCGTCTGATGGTGACTGAGGTCGTGTTGGGAATAAAAGGTAACGCTGACAGAAAGTAAACTGAAGAAAGTCATTGTCGGTGACTGGGTATTCTGGCTAGCTTTATATTTGTATACCTAAAATATGGGTTTTTTAATGTAGTAGAAATATTGTGGAAAAAAAAAAGAAATAGTGTAAAGTGTAACAAAAATAGTGTAAAAACAAACACACAAAAAACACATTATTTTGCAATGAAATGTTTGTTTCTTTGCTCTTTTTTCTTTCAGATGTCACACTGTATCTATTTCAGTTTATTTCAATCTTAACTGCACTGTTTAATTAAATTTTTACTTTATAAATTTGCACTGTTTAAATTTTTTGTCATTCTTAATTAGTTTCAAGATACTTCTCTACAGCACTTTTTTTTTTCTTTTTTTTTTCTTTTACTGTGCTATATAAATAAATCTGACTTTCTTCTTGAAATCAGGTTTGGTAAACGAGTGGTTCGGGGCGAAATGTTCATTAATCCCGTCTACGTTTTTGGATTGTTTTGTTGCAGGACGCAAACATTTCATTTCTTAATATTCTGTAGTTCTATTTTTTTTTTTTGGTAGATAAATCATAAAATAGGTGCCCGCCCACATATTCAAAAACCGTAGGGGGTGCAAACTTTTGCACTCTACCGCAAATCTTTACAAAAGACAGAAATGAATTAATTCATCAATAAAACAGATTGTACAAATGAATGTACTGTGGGTCCGATTTGCTGAAAATACACCGAATGACGTCTACGTCGTGAGAGAGGCCGCATGTTGTGCTCAAACATGACCAATCAGAACGTCTCGTGAGCGACCGCTGTGTATAATCTAAAGTCATGGCTAACGTTTAGCGTGAGAGCGATGGGAACACACACAGCTGTGTGTCCATTTAGTCTGCCGTTAGCACGGTTAGCACTGTGAGCACTGCCGTTGCTCCGAGCGCTTCACTAAATGGACAGAGTGCTTTTAGTAGAGCTTTAATGTAGCTACAGAGGAGCTGAACTCTTCACACAAAGGCCTTTTAGATCATCACTAATGATCTGGCAGTGATTCATGAGCTCTCTTTGCTCAGCTTTTGTCCAATCTAATGAAATCAGACGCATGTGCCGAGAGAGAGAGAGAGATAGAGAGGCTGAAAAAGTTTGCTGAAAAAGAGGTTTGAGGTGCAACAGGTAACCTCCATTACACAGGTACAGGAGAGTGACCTCGAGGGTTATTTCCAGATCGGTTTCTGAACACGGAGTCTGACATAAAAGACTCGTCTGATTTATGGATCTTCATGTCAAGTGGTTAGAACTTCAAAGCACTCATATACACTCGAGTAACGCCCTGCATTTAAGATTTCAATGATCACACACACACACACACACACACACCCGTCTTACTAGCTTTATGAGGTCCTCCCATTGACATTCATTAATACAGCTAATTAACGCTATGCCTACACCTTAATCTAACTTTAACCTTCAAGGCGTGTATTTTACATTTCCTACTACCACAAATAATAAGGACAATTATGTAGGAATGATAAAATATTAAATAAATAAATAATAATAATAATAATAATAATAATAATAAGTTATTATCGCAGAACAAGTGTATTACAAAACTGAAAAGAAAAAAAAAAGAAAAAGGAAAGAAAAAAGATTGTTTGGATACCTGCCTTCCAGTCCAGAATGTATGTTTGTATTTGGATTGGTCTCCCGTCCGTCATTTTATAGACACGCCCCCAACACGCTGTCACGTCCTCTTAAATCATTACGAGGAGAATTTTGCGTGTTTACGTGCCGCAAGTTGAAAACAACTTTGCTTTCAAGCAGTTGAATGTCCGAGTGTGCCTGAAAGTGACGTCATGATGGTCATTCCTAACGGTAACTAGTCGAACCGGTAGAAGTTTTGGGGGGGCGGAGCTTTGGGTACATGGGTGTGAATGGGGGTGGGCTCAGTGAGTGAAAAGAAAAAACTATTAGGAATTGATTCAGCCTGACCCATTTAACCGTTAGACACCTACGCACCTTTAACCTCAGTAACTAAAATAAAACATTATGGATCGTTCTGCTTTTGGATTTTTTTTTTTTAATGAAGTAATAATAATAATTATTATTATTATTATGATTATTATTATAAGTAGCTTTCCTTCACCTGTGAGAGATTCCTTTCCTTGTGGTAACATTTGGTCCCCAGCAAGATATAAATGTCGAAAACATACACACACACACACACACACACACACACACACTTTTCATTACAGCAGACAGAAAGAACACTTGCTAGGCCAATATTTGCCTGTTCTTTTCACTGCACATTGAAAGCCTTTTCTTTTGAACAGCCGGAGTTTACAGTGCAGGACAAACCCGGACGCTCGGGACAAGCAGAGTTTGTGTCAGTTTCTTACTCAGAGTTCGCTTGGTGGACAAAGAACATTCTACAACCAGGAAAATAAATAAATAAATACATCCTACTCTGTTTTTTGTTTTCTCTTCCTCAGTAGCTATGTTTAAAGAGAACGAGCTTCATGGTGATGCGATGCGGCTCATTGCGATGCTCTAACTAGATCCGATAAAGTAAATCCGATTAATTAAGTCATTTCTAAACTATTTAAACATTAAATAAACTTTTCTTCATTCGCTTTTACCTACTCTTTAGTTGGCTTTTCACATTTTCAAATTTCACTAACGTGTCAAGCTGTGTTTTTGTTTTAATTCTTATCATCTACTTACTTACTTATTTACTAATTTGTATACCCTTAAAACATACGCTGCATGGCCAAAAGTTTGTGGACACCCCCTTTGCTGTTATAATAACCTCCTCCACTCGTCTGGGAAGGCTTTCCGCTAGATTTCGGCACGTGGCTGTGGAGATATGTGTTCATTCGGTAACGAGAGCATTAGTGAGGTTGTGTGAGGAGGTCTGGGGTGCATTTCATCCCAAAAGTGCTCAGTGGGGTTGAGGTGCAGGACGCTCGAGCACTTCCACTTTTTCTTCAACAGCTTCTTTCCTGTTTATTTTCCAGGGATGACACCTACACCGCTCATGTTCAGGGAATCCAGGCCCATCGCAAAATTGTAGTTCATCGCTGTTAGAATTTTGAGATTCTTGTTAGTGCGATATCTCAAATATACGTAGATAAATGTAGCACTTGTATGGAATTATGGAGGAGGCATCCCCGTTGACGTTATTGGTGTTGGGTTCGACTCGTATCCTAATAACTTTAAGATATAGAGGTGGGGGGAAAAAAAAAAAAAAAAAAAAAAAAGAGAGGCTGGTGCGGGAACGGCGGTTTATAGCTGCTATAACGTAATTGATAACAGGAACTAGCTTTCATTGTCGACGTTCCACGGCATTAAACCTAACTAGAACACTTTGTTAATCCCAGGTGGGAAATTTCAGGTGTTACAGCAGCAGACAAGAAACAATAAAGTAAAATAAATTGAAAACAAAAAGACGATATAGCAGCAGAAGTTGTTTATTAAAAGAACGTAAAATAAAGAACGAGACAACATCTGTATGAATAGTCTGAATAAGACGTGGAATATTCTTTAATAAGCAAAAAGTTGAAGTAACTGCTGACACTCTGCTGTGGTACAAGAGGAATAAAGCACTTTGCGATGTGCAGGTATTGTATGGTAGCAGTACTGCTTTAATTCTTACTTATAATTGGTTACAGGTAGTTCCCCTCCACTAATCTGATTGGCTCCAAGAACGCTTATATTCCCGATAACCACACTTGGACGTTTCATACAGGCGTGTGCATCACTCCGCTCGCCAAGGTTTGCCACGGAAAATTCCACTTCCTAGCTCAAACCTGTTATTACATCATCAGCAGACATGGCAACCCGTACCTTCCATGAATATAACATTCGACTTATAATATGAAAAGACAGAAAGGAAGACGGGACGCCACTCTGACTTGAAGCAGCTTTATCACGAACGTACAAACCGATGTGAGCTAGCTAACCGACGTGCAATTAAGTGAGTTTGGCTTCTATGGGATCTATTTCCACGAGCGGAGCAAAAACAAAACCAAACATTTGACGTACTGTCTCTGAAACCTCACCGACTCGCGATTAAATTTTTGTTTATAGAACCGTTGTATAAAAGCGATATCGCCCGCGCGAGAGTGCTGCTATACCGAACATTAGCGACGTATCCGCGACAGTTCCGTGTACTCTTGCTTCCTTAATGAACCCAACGCGTCGACATTTTCCTGAGCCGAGAGCAAGATCTTGTGATATTTTAAACCTGATCAGAATTTCTCGCATCTTGATTGTAAAATTTGCACGAAAAGCAGGCGGAGGGAAATCGTGAGAAGGTCACCGTGAAGGAAACATGTACGTGGCTGATGAGATCCGTGTGAATTTACAACCTGATGGAGTATTACAGGATTACCAGCCGCCTCTCGGATGGACGGCGTCTCATTAAAGTTAATGATGAAAACATTCGGACTATAAAACTTTACGGCCGAGTTAGTCATTCGACGATCGCGATTAAACACACGCACAGATATGAGCAAAGAGTGCTCTAGGGTCTACTGAGCTGAACATAGAGACGCGGACAGTCAAACACACCGCACAGAACCTTCACCGTTTCTATATGAACGTTAAACGATGGGCTAATGCGCGTTAAGTGATGGGAATCTGTCAGCTCGGTGAAGCATGAAGCACCTTTTCACCGCCACATGGCCGAGCTGCCGGCCGTGCTCTATTCATCCGCTTGAGCTGTAACGCAAACATTAGCTTTAAAAAGTCTGCTTCGGCTTCGAACGGGAAAACCCGGTCTTCGATAATAAACAAGTTACACAACTTCAAAATGTACTGATTATCACTTTGTAGCTATTACAGACAAGGCTGTTGTTTTTTTTGAACACTAGATGATGGCACTGAAGTTTTATTTAAGGAATAACCTGTCTTGCACTTATAGGAAAACAATCGACGACAGGGTGGTGTGATGCGGCCTGATTATTATATTTATCTTATTTGCTCATCCCCTCTGAAAATATCGCAACGGCAAGGCAGTGTTTGCGCAAATCCTCCGATTGATTTCCCCTCTTTTCTCAGCTTCGAAATGGTTTGCTTTTCTCCCATAGACGGCTCTCTGATCTACATGTTGGCTTACATTTACATCTATACATTTATCAGATGCTTTTATCCGAAGCGACTTAAAAATATACAAGAAAATACAAGCAGAGCCATACATCAAGCGGAGAACGATACAAGTAGCGCTACCGTACAAGATTTATGATCGAGTTCTAATACTTTTTAAGCAAGGAAGGCAGTCTTCACGGGTGAGACTGAAGGAGAAAAACCGAGAGTAGATGTTCAGAGCTGTTTACTGTTTAAACAAATCAACCGAACAGGACACACCTGGGTAATAAGAAACACCTCTCGGTCACGCGTTCCAATATTTTTGCTCACACATAAAGTGGGTGGTCGGATACAAGATGTTCTGTGTTGTTTAACACGTCTACATATGAATACCAGGAAACGAAAGCTGAAACTCTAAACACTCTTCTCGTAGTCATCTTTTAATCTCAAACCCAAACGTCTTCACTGTATAGCGAGAACACATGACCTGGCCTCGCCGTTCCAATACTTTTGGAGTGGACTGTATATACCACGTCAACTTACGAACAATTACATTCTTCGACATGTGCTTTCTTTAATATACTTAGACTTACATTTAATGCCTTGTAACCTCCGTGAAACAAGTTCCTGTTATCGCTTACATTACAGCAGCTACAGAAAGTCGCTCCATCACCAGCCTCTCTTCTTCTTCGCCTCATGAAGTTAATTAAATGGAGGAAAAAAGAAAAAAAAACGAACAAACACGCAGCTTGTCATGTAATGGAGAACCTCTGGAGCGGGTGGAAGACCTACTGAAAACGCACCGACACTGGAGACTCCTTCCGTAAATGTTAATGATCAACAGACGTCTCCTTTCGGAAAACGTCACAGCCACGATTGGACGCTGGACGTGCGGAGCGTACGCCATGCGCTCTCTGAAATCGCCGTTACTATAGAAACGCTAACGCCTTCGAACGTTGATACAAACCTACGTAGTTAAAGCTACGGGGAATTAATCGGCACCTTCTGACCGATCAGAATCGAGAATCCAACAAGTGTGTAACAGGAGACGTGATGGATATGAGACGAGTGAGTAAGGTGTAGTACGTCGGTGCGTTTCCCTTCTCGGTGGAAGACGGGGGATTTTTTGGGGGCAGGAGAGAAGGTTCGGAGTCGCTCAGCTAAGAAAAGATGAGAAGGAATAAAAATAAAAATAGGACGGAGACATGAGCTTATTTACACATGTTTAGCCCAGACTGCCTGCAGACCTA